>NC_092744.1:108599375-108606875 GCF_047496795.1 Chiloscyllium punctatum
CACACACACACACACACAGCGAGCGACGGACACACACAGCGTGGGAGGGACACACACACAGACACACACACACACAGCGAGGGAGGGACACACACACACACAGCGAGGGAGGGACACACACACACACACAAAGAGCGAGGGAGGGAGACACACACACACACACACACACACACACACACAGCGAGGGAGGGACACACACACACACATCGAGGGAGGGACACACACACACACACAGCGAGGGAGGGACGCACACACACAGAGCGAGGGAGGGACAAACACACACACAGCGAGGGAGGGTCACACACACACACCACGAGGGAGGGACACACAGTCATACACAGCGAGGGAGGGACACACACACACACACACACACACATAGCGAGGGAGGGACACACACACACACAGGGAGGGAGGGACAAACACAGCGAGAGAGGGATACACACACACGGCGAGGGAGGGACACACACACACACACACAAACAGCGAGGGAGTGACACACACACACACACGCACACACACACAGCGAGGGAGGGACACACACACACAGCGAGGGAGGGACACACACACACACACACAGTGCGAGGGATGAACACACACACACACACAGCGAGGGAGGGATGCACACACACACACAGCAAGGGAGGGACACACACACACACACACAGTGAGGGAGTGGCACACACACACACACACACACACACACACAGTGCGAGGGAGGGACACACACACAGCGAGGGAGGGACACAGACAGAGCGAGGGAGGGACACACACACACACATAGCGAGGGAGGGACACACACACACAGCGAGAGAGGCACGCACACACACACACACAGAGCGAGGGAGGGACACACACTCACACACACAGCGAGGGAGGATCACACACACACACACACAGGGCGAGGGAGGGACACACACACACACACACAGCGAGGGAGGGACACACACACACACACACACAGCGAGGGAGGGACACACAGCGAGGGAGGGACACACACACACACACAAAGAGCGAGGGAGGTAGACACACACACACACACAGCGAGGGAGGAACACACACACACACACACAGGGCGAGGGAGGGACACACACACACACACACAGCGAGGGAGGGACACACACACACACACACACACAGCGAGGGAGGGACACACACACAGATACACACACAGCGAGGGAGGGACACACACACACACACACACACACAGCGAGGGAGGGACACACACACACACACACAGCGAGGGAGGGACACACACACACACACAAAGAGCGAGGGAGGGAGACACACACACACACACAGCGAGGGAGGAACACACACACACACACACAGGGCGAGGGAGGGACACACACTCACACACACAGCGAGGGAGGAACACACACACACACACACACAGGGCGAGGGAGGGACACACACACACACACACACACAGCGAGGGAGGGACACACACACACACACACACACAGCGAGGGAGGGACACACACACACACACACACAGCGAGGGAGGGACACACACACACACAGAGGGAGGGACACAGACACAAACACAGCGAGGGAGGGACACACACACACACACAGCGAGGGAGGGACACACACACAGACACACACACACAGCGAGGGAGGGTCACACACACACACAGCGAGGAAGGGACACACACACACACACACACACACACACACACACACAGAGCGAGGGAGGGACACACAAACACACACAGCGAGGGAGGGACACACACACACACACACACACACACACACGCACTCACAGCGAGGGAGGGACACACACACACACACACACACACACACAGAGCGAGGGAGGGACACACACACACACACACATCGAGGGAGGGACACACACACACACCACGAGGGAGGGACACACACTCACACACAGCGAGGGAGGGACACACACACACACACACACACACACACATAGCGAGGGAGGGACACACACACACACAGGGAGGGAGGGACAAACACAGCGAGGGAGGGATACACACACACACATCGAGGGAGGGACACACACACACACACACACACAGCGAGGGAGGGACGCACACACACAGAGCGAGGGAGGGACAAACACACACACAGCGAGGGAGGGTCACACACACACACCACGAGGGAGGGACACACACTCACACACAGCGAGGGAGGGACACACACACACACACACACACACACATAGCGAGGGAGGGACACACACACACACACAAAGAGCGAGGGAGGGAGACACACACACACACACACACACACACACACACACACACACAGCGAGGGAGGGACACACACACACACATCGAGGGAGGGACACACACACACACACATCGAGGGAGGGACACACACTCACACACAGCGAGGGAGGGACACACACACACACACATAGCGAGGGAGGGACACACACACACACAGGGAGGGAGGGACAAACACAGCGAGGGAGGGATACACACACGGCGAGGGAGGGACACACACACACACACACAAACAGCGAGGGAGTGACACACACACACACACGCACACACACACACACAGAGCGAGGGAGGGACACACACACACACACAGCGAGGGAGGGACACACACACACACACACACACACGCACTCACAGCGAGGGAGGGACACACACACACACACACACACACAGAGCGAGGGAGGGACACACACACACACACACACACACATCGAGGGAGGGACACACACACACACCACGAGGGAGGGAAACACACTCACACACAGCGAGGGAGGGACACACACACACACACAGCGAGGGAGGGACGCACACACACAGAGCGAGTGAGGGACAAACACACACACAGCGAGGGAGGGTCACACACACACACCACGAGGGAGGGACACACACTCATACACAGCGAGGGAGGGACACACACACACACACACACACACACACATAGCGAGGGAGGGACACACACACACACAGGGAGGGAGGGACAAACACAGCGAGGGAGGGATACACACACACGGCGAGGGAGGGACACACACACACACACACAAACAGCGAGGGAGTGACACACACACACACACACGCACACACACACAGCGAGGGAGGGACACACACACACAGCGAGGGAGGGACACACACACACACACACAGTGCGAGGGATGAACACACACACACACACAGCGAGGGAGGGATGCACACACACACACAGCAAGGGAGGGACACACACACACACACACAGTGAGGGAGTGGCACACACACACACACACACACACACACAGAGCGAGGGAGGGACACACACACAGCGAGGGAGGGACACAGACAGAGCGAGGGAGGGACACACACACACACATAGCGAGGGAGGGACACACACACACAGCGAGAGAGGCACGCACACACACACACACAGAGCGAGGGAGGGACACACACTCACACACACAGCGAGGGAGGATCACACACACACACACACAGGGCGAGGGAGGGACACACACACACACACACAGCGAGGGAGGGACACACACACACACACACACACAGCGAGGGAGGGACACACAGCGAGGGAGGGACACACACACACACACAAAGAGCGAGGGAGGTAGACACACACACACACACAGCGAGGGAGGAACACACACACACACACACAGGGCGAGGGAGGGACACACACACACACACACAGCGAGGGAGGAACACACACACACACACACACACACACACACACAGCGAGGGAGGGACACACACACAGATACACACACAGCGAGGGAGGGACACACACACACACACACACACACACAGCGAGGGAGGGACACACACACACACACACAGCGAGGGAGGGACACACACACACACACAAAGAGCGAGGGAGGGAGACACACACACACACACAGCGAGGGAGGAACACACACACACACACACAGGGCGAGGGAGGGACACACACTCACACACACAGCGAGGGAGGAACACACACACACACACACAGGGCGAGGGAGGGACACACACACACACATACAGCGAGGGAGGGACACACACACACACACACACACACAGCGAGGGAGGGACACACGCACACACACACACAGCGAGGGAGGGACACACACACACACAGAGGGAGGGACACAGACACAAACACAGCGAGGGAGGGACACACACACACACACACAGCGAGGGAGGTACACACACACAGACACACACACACAGCGAGGGAGGGTCACACACACACACAGCGAGGAAGGGACACACACACACACACACACACACACACACACACAGAGCGAGGGAGGGGCACACACACACACACAGCGAGGGAGGGACACACACACACACACACACACACACACACGCACTCACAGCGAGGGAGGGACACACACACACACACACACACACACACAGAGCGAGGGAGGGACACACACACACACACACACACACACACACATCGAGGGAGGGACACACACACACACCACGAGGGAGGGACACACACTCACACACAGCGAGGGAGGGACACACACACACACACACACACACACATAGCGAGGGAGGGACACACACACACACAGGGAGGGAGGGACAAACACAGCGAGGGAGGGATACACACACACACATCGAGGGAGGGACACACACACACACACACACACAGCGAGGGAGGGACGCACACACACAGAGCGAGGGAGGGACAAACACACACACAGGGAGGGAGGGTCACACACACACACATCGAGGGAGGGACACACACACACACACACACAGCGAGGGAGGGACGCACACACACAGAGCGAGGGAGGGACACACACACACACAGGGAGGGAGGGACAAACACAGCGAGGGAGGGTCACACACACACACCACGAGGGAGGGACACACACTCACACACAGCGAGGGAGGGACACACACACACACACACACACACACATAGCGAGGGAGGGACACACACACACACACAAAGAGCGAGGGAGGGAGACACACACACACACACACACAAACACACACAGCGAGGGAGGGACACACACACACACATCGAGGGAGGGACACACACTCACACACAGCGAGGGAGGGACACACACACACACACATAGCGAGGGAGGGACACACACACACACAGGGAGGGAGGGACAAACACATCGAGGGAGGGATACACACACACGGCGAGGGAGGGACACACACACACACACACACAAACAGCGAGGGAGTGACACACACACACACACGCACACACACACACACAGAGCGAGGGAGGGACACACACACACACACACACACACACACACAGCGAGGGAGGGACACACACACACACATCGAGGGAGGGACACACACTCACACACAGCGAGGGAGGGACACACACACACACACATAGCGAGGGAGGGACACACACACACACAGGGAGGGAGGGACAAACACAGCGAGGGAGGGATACACACACACGGCGAGGGAGGGACACACACACACACACACAAACAGCGAGGGAGGGACACACACACACACACACACACACACACACACATCGAGGGAGGGACACACACACACACCACGAGGGAGGGAAACACACTCACACACAGCGAGGGAGGGACACACACACACACACACACACACACACACATAGCGAGGGAGGGACACACACACACAGGGAGGGAGGGACAAACACAGCGAGGGAGGGATACACACACACACATCGAGGGAGGGACACACACACACACACACAGCGAGGGAGGGACGCACACACACAGAGCGAGGGAGGGACAAACACACACACAGCGAGGGAGGGTCACACACACACACCACGAGGGAGGGACACACACTCACACACAGCGAGGGAGGGACACACACACACACACACACATAGCGAGGGAGGGACACACACACACACACAAAGAGCGATGGAGGGAGACACACACACACACACACACACACACACACACACAGAGCGAGGGAGGGACACACACACACACATCGAGGGAGGGACACACACTCACACACAGCGAGGGAGGGACACACACACACACACATAGCGAGGGAGGGACACACACACACACAGGGAGGGAGGGACAAACACAGCGAGGGAAGGATACACACACACGGCGAGGGAGGGACACACACACACACACACACAAACAGCGAGGGAGTGACACACACACACACACGCACACACACACACACAGAGCGAGGGAGGGACACACACACACACACAGCGAGGGAGGGACACACACACACACACACACACACACATGCACTCACAGCGAGGGAGGGACACACACACACACACACACAGAGCGAGGGAGGGACACACACACACACACACACACACACACACATCGAGGGAGGGACACACACACACACCACGAGGGAGGGAAACACACTCACACACAGCGAGGGAGGGACACACACACACACACACACACACACACACATAGCGAGGGAGGGACACACACACACAGGGAGGGAGGGACAAACACAGCGAGGGAGGGATACACACACACACATCGAGGGAGGGACACACACACACACACACAGCGAGGGAGGGACGCACACACACAGAGCGAGGGAGGGACAAACACACACACAGCGAGGGAGGGTCACACACACACACCACGAGGGAGGGACACACACTCACACACAGCGAGGGAGGGACACACACACACACACACACACATAGCGAGGGAGGGACACACACGCACACACAAAGAGCGAGGGAGGGAGACACACACACACACACACACACACACACACAGCGAGGGAGGGACACACACACACACATCGAGGGAGGGACACACACTCACACACAGCGAGGGAGGGACACACACACACACACATAGCGAGGGAGGGACACACACACACACAGGGAGGGAGGGGCAAACACAGCGAGGGAGGGACACACACACACGGCGAGGGAGGGACACACACACACACACACAAACAGCGAGGGAGTGACACACACACACACACACACACTCACAGCGAGGGAGGGACACACACACACACAGCGAGGGAGGGACACACACACACACACACACAGTGCGAGGGATGGACACACACACACACACAGCGAGGGAGGGACGCACACACACACACAGCAAGGGAGGGACACACACACACATACACAGTGAGGGAGTGGCACACACACACACACACACACACACAGAGCGAGGGAGGGACACACACACAGCGAGGGAGGGACACAGACAGAGCGAGGGAGGGACACACACACACACATAGCGAGGGAGGGACACACACACACAGCGAGAGAGGCACGCACACACACACACACAGAGCGAGGGAGGGACACACACTCACACACACAGCGAGGGAGGAACACACACACACACACACAGGGCGAGGGAGGGACACACACACACACACACACAGCGAGGGAGGGACACACACACACACACACACATCGAGGGAGGGACACACAGCGAGGGAGGGACACACACACACACACAAAGAGCGAGGGAGGGAGACACACACACACACACAGCGAGGGAGGAACACACACACACACACACACAGGGCGCGGGAGGGACACACACACACACACACAGCGAGGGAGGGACACACA
>NC_092744.1:108609375-108611875 GCF_047496795.1 Chiloscyllium punctatum
TGAGGGAAGGGCAGACACACACACATACACAGAGCGAGGGAGGGACACACACACAGCAAGGGAGGGACACAGACAGAGCGAGGGAGGGACACACACACACACACACACACAGCGAGGGAGGGACTCACACACACACTCACATACAGCAGAGGGAGGGACACACACACACAGCGAGGGAGGGATACACATACGCACACACACATACAGCAGAGGGAGGGACACACACACACAGCGAGGGAGGGACACACACACACATACAGCAGAGGGAGGGACACACACACACAGCGATGGAGAGACACACACACACACACACAGAGCGAGGGAGGTATTCACACACACACACACACAGCGAGGGAGGGACACACACACAGACACACACACACACACAGCGAGGGAGGGTCACACACACACACACACACAGCGAGGGAGGGACACAGACACAAACACAGCGAGGGAGGGACACACACACACACACACACACACACAGCGAGGGTGGGACACACACACAGACACACACACACACAGCGAGGGAGGGACACACACACACACACAGCGAGGGAGGGACACACACTCACACAGAGCGAGGGAGGGACACACACACACACACACACAGCGAGGGAGGGACACACACACACACACACAGCGAGGGAGGCTCACAAACACACACACACAGCGAGGGAGGGACACAAACACACACACACAGCGAGGGAGGGACACAAACACACACACACACAAACAGAGCGAGGGTGGGACACACACACACACACATAGCGAGGGAGGGACACACACACACACAGGGAGGGAGGGACAAACACAGCGAGGGAGGGATACACACACACGGCGAGGGAGGGACACACACACACACACACAAACAGCGAGGGAGGGACACACACACACACACACACACACACACACACATCGAGGGAGGGACACACACACACACCACGAGGGAGGGAAACACACTCACACACAGCGAGGGAGGGACACACACACACACACACACACACACACATAGCGACGGAGGGACACACACACACAGGGAGGGAGGGACAAACACAGCGAGGGAGGGATACACACACACACATCGAGGGAGGGACACACACACACACACACACAGCGAGGGAGGGACGCACACACACAGAGCGAGGGAGGGACAAACACACACACAGCGAGGGAGGGTCACACACACACACCACGAGGGAGGGACACACACTCACACACAGCGAGGGAGGGACACACACACACACACACATAGCGAGGGAGGGACACACACACACACACAAAGAGCGATGGAGGGAGACACACACACACACACACACACACACACAGAGCGAGGGAGGGACACACACACACACATCGAGGGAGGGACACACACTCACACACAGCGAGGGAGGGACACACACACACACACATAGCGAGGGAGGGACACACACACACACAGGGAGGGAGGGACAAACACAGCGAGGGAGGGATACACACACACGGCGAGGGAGGGACACACACACACACACACAAACAGCGAGGGAGTGACACACACACACACACGCACGCACACACACACAGAGCGAGGGAGGGACACACACACACACACAGCGAGGGAGGGACACACATACACACACACACACGCACTCACAGCGAGGGAGGGACACACACACACACACACACAGAGCGAGGGAGGGACACACACACACACACACACACACACACACATCGAGGGAGGGACACACACACACACCACGAGGGAGGGAAACACACTCACACACAGCGAGGGAGGGACACACACACACACACACACACACACATAGCGAGGGAGGGACACACACACACAGGGAGGGAGGGACAAACACAGCGAGGGAGGGATACACACACACACATCGAGGGAGGGACACACACACACACACACAGCGAGGGAGGGACGCACACACACAGAGCGAGGGAGGGACAAACACACACACAGCGAGGGAGGGTCACACACACACACCACGAGGGAGGGACACACACTCACACACAGCGAGGGAGGGACACACACACACACACACACACATAGCGAGGGAGGGACACACACGCACACACAAAGAGCGAGGGAGGGAGACACACACACACACACACACACACACACAGAGCGAGGGAGGGACACACACACACACATCGAGGGAGGGACACACACTCACACACAGCGAGGGAGGGACACACACACACACACATAGCGAGGGAGGGACACACACACACACAGGGAGGGAGGGGCAAACACAGCGAGGGAGGGACACACACACACGGCGAGGGAGGGACACACACACACACACACAAACAGCGAGGGAGTGACACACACACACACACACACACTCACAGCGAGGGAGGGACACACACACACACAGCGAGGGAGGGACACACACACACACACACACAGTGCGAGGGATGGACACACACACACACACAGCGAGGGAGGGACGCACACACACACACAGCAAGGGAGGGACACACACACACATACACAGTGAGG
>NC_092744.1:108624375-108626875 GCF_047496795.1 Chiloscyllium punctatum
AGGGAGGGACACACACACACACACACACAGCGAGGGAGGGACACACACACAGACACACACACACACAGCGAGGGAGGGTCACACACACACAGCGAGGGAGGGACACACACACACACACACACACACACACACAGCGAGGGAGGGACACACACACACACACACACACACACACACACACATACATCGAGGGAGGGACACACACACACACACACAGCGAGGGAGGGACACAGACACAAACACAGCGAGGGAGGGACACACACACACACACAGCGAGGGAGGGACACACACACAGACACACACACACACACACACAGCGAGGGAGGGACATACACACACACACACAGAGAGAGGGAGGGACACACACACGCACACACACACACACATCGAGGGAGGGACACACACACAGCGATGGACGGACACACACACACAGAGCGAGGGAGGGACAGACACACACAGCGAGGGAGGGTCACACACACACACCACGAGGGAGGGACACACA
Source organism: Chiloscyllium punctatum (assembly GCF_047496795.1). Classification (NCBI taxonomy): domain Eukaryota; kingdom Metazoa; phylum Chordata; class Chondrichthyes; order Orectolobiformes; family Hemiscylliidae; genus Chiloscyllium; species Chiloscyllium punctatum. The sequence continues at coordinate 108,624,875 of NC_092744.1, forward strand.
CTCACACACAGCGAGGGAGGGACACACACGCACACACACAGACATAGCGAGGGAGGGACACACACACACAAAGGGAGGGAGGGACAAACACAGCGAGGGAGGGATACACACACACGGCGAGGGAGGGACACACACGCACACACACACAGCGAGGGAGTGACTCACACACACACACGCACACACACACAGCGAGGGAGGGACACACACACACACATCGAGGGAGGGACACACACACACACAGCGAGGGAGGGACACACACACACACACACACACACACACAGCGAGGGAGGGACACACACACACACACAGCAGATGGAGGGACACACACACACACACACACACACACACACACACAGCGAGGGAGGGACACACACACAAACACAAACAGCGAGGGAAGGACACACACAACGAGGGAAGGGACACACACACACACACACACAGCGAGGGTGGGGAACACACACACAGAGCGAGGGAGGGACACACACACAGCGAAGGGAGGGACACACACACACACACACAGAGTGAATGAGGGGGACACACACACACACACACACACACACACACAGAGCGAGGGAGGGACACACACACAGCAAGGGACGGACACAGACAGAGCGAGGGAGGGACACACACAAACACACACACACAGCGAGGGAGGGACACACACACACAGCGAGAGAGGCACGCACACACACACACACACGCACACACACACACGCAGAGCGAGGGAGGGACACACACTCACACTCACAGCGAGGGAGTAACACACACACATACACACGGCGAGGGAGGGACACACACACACACACACACACACAGCGAGGGAGGGACACACACACACACACACACACACACACACACACAGCGAGGGAAGGACACACACACACACACACACAGCGAGGGAGGGACACACATACACACACACACAGCGAGGGAGGGACACAGACACAAACACAGCGAGGGAGGGACATACACACACACAGCGAGGGAGGGACACACACACAGACACACACACACACACACAGCGAGGGCGGGACACACACACACACAGCGAGGGAGGCACACACACACAGCGAGGGAGGGACACATACACACACACACAGTGCGAGGGAGGGACACACACACACACACACACAGGGAGGGAGGGACACACACACACACAGACACACAGCGAGGGAGTCACACACACACACACACACACACACAGCGAGGGAGGGACACACACACACTCACAGCGAGGGAGGGACAAACACACACACTCACAGCGAGGGAGGGACACACACACAGCGAGGGTGGCACAAACACACAGCGAGGGAGGGACACTCACACAGACACACACAGCGATAGAGGCACGCACACACACACACACACACACACACACACACACAGAGCGAGGGATGGATACACACTCACGCACACAGCGAGGGAGGAACACACACACACACGCGGCGAGGGAGAGACACACACACACACACACACAAAGCGAGGAGGGAAACACACACACACACACACAGCGAGGGACGGACACACACACACACACACACACACAGAGCGAGGGAGGGACACACACACACACACACACACACACACAGCGAGGGAGGGACACACACACACACATCGAGGGAGGGACACACACACACACACACAACGAGGGAGGGACACACACACACCGAGCGAGGGAGGGACACACACACACACAGCGAGGGAGGGTCACACACACACCACGAGGGAGGGACACACACTCACACACAGCGAGGGAGGGACACACACACACACACACACACATAGCGAGGGAGGGACACACACACACAGGGAGGGAGGGACAAACACACACACAGACACACACACATAGCGAAGGAGGGACACACACACACACAGGGAGGGTGGGACAAACAAAGCGAGGGAGGATTACACACACACGGCGAGGGAGGGACACACACACACACACACGCAGCGAGGGAGGCACACACACAGCGAGGGAGGGACACACACACACACACACAG
>NC_092744.1:108631875-108636875 GCF_047496795.1 Chiloscyllium punctatum
CACACACACACACACACGCAGCGAGGGAGGCACACACACAGCGAGGGAGGGACACACACACACACACACAGAGCGAGGGAGGTACACACACACACACACAGCGAGGGAGGGACGCACACACACACACTGCGAGGGAGGGACACACACACACAGAGTGAGGGAGGGGCACACACACACACAGAGCGAGGGAGGGACACACACACAGCGAGGGAGGGACACAGACAGAGCGAGGGAGGGACACACACACACACACACACACACAGCGAGGGAGGGACACACACACACAGCGAGAGAGGCACGCACACACACACACACACACACACACACACACAAACAGCGAGGGAGTAACACACACACACACGCACACACACACACACACAGCGAGGGAGGGACACACACACACAGCGAGGGAGGGACACACACACACACACTCACAGCGAGGGAGGGACACACACACACTCACAGCGAGGGAGGGACAAACACACACACACACACACAGCGAGGGAGGCACACACACACAGCGAGGGAGGGACACGTACACACACACACAGAGCGAGGGAGGGACACACACACACACACAGCGAAGGAGGGACACACACACACAGAGTGAGGGTGGGGCACACACACACACACACACAGAGCGAGGGAGGGACACACACACAGCGAGGGTGGGACACAGAGAGAGCGAGGGAGGGACACACACACACACACACACACACACAGCGAGGGAGGGACACACACACGCAGCGAGAGAGGCACGCACACACACACACACACACACACACACACACACACAGCGAGGGAGGGACACAGACACAAACACAGCGAGGGAGGGACACACACACATACACACGGCGAGGGAGGGACACACACACACACACACACACAGCGAGGGAGGGACACACACACACACACACACACACACACACACACAGCGAGGGAAGGACACACACACACACACACACAGCGAGGGAGGGACACACATACACACACACACAGCGAGGGAGGGACACAGACACAAACACAGCGAGGGAGGGACATACACACACACAGCGAGGGAGGGACACACACACAGACACACACACACACACACAGCGAGGGCGGGACACACACACACACAGCGAGGGAGGGACACATACACACACACACAGAGCGAGGGAGGGACACACACACACACACACACACAGGGAGGGAGGGACACACACACACACAGACACACAGCGAGGGAGTCACACACACACACACACACACACACAGCGAGGGAGGGACACACACACACTCACAGCGAGGGAGGGACAAACACACACACTCACAGCGAGGGAGGGACACACACACAGCGAGGGTGGCACAAACACACAGCGAGGGAGGGACACTCACACAGACACACACAGCGATAGAGGCACGCACACACACACACACACACACACACACACACACACAGAGCGAGGGATGGATACACACTCACGCACACAGCGAGGGAGGAACACACACACACACGCGGCGAGGGAGAGACACACACACACACACACAAGGCGAGGAGGGAAACACACACACACACACACACAGCGAGGGACGGACACACACACACACACACACACACAGAGCGAGGGAGGGACACACACACACACACACACACACAGCGAGGGAGGGACACACACACACACATCGAGGGAGGGACACACACACACACACACAACGAGGGAGGGACACACACACACCGAGCGAGGGAGGGACACACACACACACAGCGAGGGAGGGTCACACACACACCACGAGGGAGGGACACACACTCACACACAGCGAGGGAGGGACACACACACACACACACACACATAGCGAGGGAGGGACACACACACACAGGGAGGGAGGGACAAACACACACACAGACACACACACATAGCGAAGGAGGGACACACACACACACAGGGAGGGTGGGACAAACAAAGCGAGGGAGGATTACACACACACGGCGAGGGAGGGACACACACACACACACACGCAGCGAGGGAGGCACACACACAGCGAGGGAGGGACACACACACACACACACAGAGCGAGGGAGGTACACACACACACACACAGCGAGGGAGGGACGCACACACACACACTGCGAGGGAGGGACACACACACACAGAGTGAGGGAGGGGCACACACACACTCACAGCGAGGGAGGGACAAACACACACACACACACACAGCGAGGGAGGCACACACACACAGCGAGGGAGGGACACACACACACACACACAGAGCGAGGGAGGGACACACACACACACACACAGCGAGGGAGGGACACACACACACAGAGTGAGGGTGGGGCACACACACACACACACACAGAGCGAGGGAGGGACACACACACAGCGAGGGAGGGACACAGAGAGAGCGAGGGAGGGACACACACACACACACACACAGCGAGGGAGGGACACTCACACGCAGCGAGAGAGGCACGCACACACACACACACACACACACACACAGCGAGGGAGGGACACAGACACAAACACAGCGAGGGAGGGACACACACACACACACACACACAGCGAGGGAGGGACACACACACAGACACACACACACACACACACACACACAGCGAGGGAGGGACATACTCACACACACACAGAGAGAGGGAGGGACACACACACGCACACACACACACACATCGAGGGAGGGACACACACACACACACAGCGAGGGACGGACACACACACACAGAGCGAGGGAGGGACAGACACACACAGCGAGGGAGGGTCACACACACACACCACGAGGGAGGGACACACACTCACACACAGCGAGGGAGGGACACACACGCACACACTCAGACATAGCGAGGGAGGGACACACACACACAAAGGGAGGGAGGGACAAACACAGCGAGGGAGGGATACACACACACGGCGAGGGAGGGACACACACACACACACACACACAGCGAGGGAGTGACTCACACACACACACGCACACACACACAGCGAGGGAGGGACACACACACACACATCGAGGGAGGGACACACACACACACAGCGAGGGAGGGACACACACACACACACACACACACACACAGCGAGGGAGGGACACACACACACACACAGCAGATGGAGGGACACACACACACACACACACTAACACAGCGAGGGAGGGACACACACACAAACACAAACAGCGAGGGAAGGACACACACAACGAGGGAAGGGACACACACACACACACACAGCGAGGGTGGGGAACACACACACAGAGCGAGGGAGGGACACACACACAGCGAAGGGAGGGACACACACACACACACAGAGTGAATGAGGGACACACACACACACACACACACACACACAGAGCGAGGGAGGGACACACACACAGCAAGGGACGGACACAGACAGAGCGAGGGAGGGACACACACACACACACACACAGCGAGGGAGGGACACACACACAGACACACACACACACACACACACACAGCGAGGGAGGGACATACACACACACACACACAGAGAGAGAGGGACACACACACGCACACACACACACACATCGAGGGAGGGACACACACACACACACAGCGAGGGACGGACACACACACACAGAGCGAGGGAGGGACAGACACACACAGCGAGGGAGGGTCACATACACACACCACGAGGGAGGGACACACACTCACACACAGCGAGGGAGGGACACACACGCACACACACACACACACAGCGAGGGAGGGACACACACACACAGCGAGAGAGGCACGCACACACACACACACACACACACACACACAGAGCGAGGGAGGGACACACACTCACACACACAGCGAGGGAGGAACACACACACACACACAGGGCGAGGGAGGGACACACACACACACACACACACACACAGCGAGGGAGGGACACATACACACACAGACACACACAGCGAGGGAGGGACACACACACACACACACACACACACACACAGCGAGGGAGGAACACACACACACAGCGAGAGAGGCACACACACACACACACAGAGCGAGGGAGGGATACACACTCACACACACAGCGAGGGAGGAACACACATACACACACGGCGAGGGAGAGACACACACACACACACAAAGCGAGGAGGGACACACACACACACACACACAGCGAGGGAGGGACACACACACACACACACACACACAGCGAGGGAGGGACACACACACACACACAGCGAGGGAGGGACACAGACACAAACACAGCGAGGGAGGGACACACACACACACACACACAGCGAGGGAGGGACACACACACAGACACACACACACACAGCGAGGGAGGGTCACACACACACAGCGAGGGAGGGACACACACACACACACACACACACACACACAGCGAGGGAGGGACACACACACACACACACACACACACATACATCGAAGGAGGGACACACACACACACACACAGCGAGGGAGGGACACAGACACAAACACAGCGAGGGAGGGACACACACACACACACACACAGCGAGGGAGGGACACACACACAGACACACACACACACACACACAGCGAGGGAGGGACATACACACACACACACAGATAGAGGGAGGGACACACACACGCACACACACACACACATCGAGGGAGGGACACACACACACACACACAGCGAGGGACGGACACACACACACAGAGCGAGGGAGGGACAGACACACACAGCGAGGGAGGGTCACACACACACACCACGAGGGAGGGACACACACTCACACACAGCGAGGGAGGGACACACACGCACACACACAGACATAGCGAGGGATGGACACACACACACAAAGGGAGGGAGGGACAAACACAGCGAGGGAGGGATACACACACACGGCGAGGGAGGGACACACACGCACACACACACAGCGAGGGAGTGACTCACACACACACACGCACACACACACAGCGAGGGAGGGACACACACACACACATCGAGGGAGGGACACACACACACACAGCGAGGGAGGGACACACACACACACACACACACACACAC
>NC_092744.1:108641875-108644375 GCF_047496795.1 Chiloscyllium punctatum
ACACACACACACACACACACACACACAGCGAGGGAGGGACACACACACACACACACACACACACACACACAGCGAGGGAAGGACACACACACACACACACACACAGCGAGGGAGGGACACACATACACACACACACAGCGAGGGAGGGACACAGACACAAACACAGCGAGGGAGGGACATACACACACACAGCGAGGGAGGGACACACACACAGACACACACACACACACACAGCGAGGGCGGGACACACACACACACAGCGAGGGAGGCACACACACACAGCGAGGGAGGGACACATACACACACACACAGAGCGAGGGAGGGACACACACACACACAGCGAGGGAGGGACGCACACACACACAGACACACACACACAGCGAGGGAGGGACACACACACACGCAAACGCAGCGAGGGAGGGATACACACACACAGCGAGGGAGGGACACACACACACACACACACAGGGAGGGAGGGACACACACACACACAGACACACAGCGAGGGAGTCACACACACACACACACACACACACACAGCGAGGGAGGGACACACACACACTCACAGCGAGGGAGGGACAAACACACACACTCACAGCGAGGGAGGGACACACACACACACAGCGAGGGTGGCACAAACACACAGCGAGGGAGGGACACACACACAGACACACACAGCGATAGAGGCACGCACACACACACACACACACACACACACACAGAGCGAGGGATGGATACACACTCACGCACACAGCGAGGGAGGAACACACACACACACGCGGCGAGGGAGAGACACACACACACACACACAAAGCGAGGAGGGACACACACACACACACACACAGCGAGGGACGGACACACACACACACATCGAGGGAGGGACACACACACATACACAACGAGGGAGGGACACACACACACCGAGCGTGGGAGGGACACACACACACACAGCGAGGGAGGGTCACACACACACCACGAGGGAGGGACACACACTCACACACAGCGAGGGAGGGACACATACACACACACACACACATAGCGAGGGAGGGACACACACACTCAGGGAGGGAGGGACAAACACACACACAGACACACACACATAGCGAGGGAGGGACACACACACACACAGGGAGGGTGGGACAAACAAAGCGAGGGAGGATTACACACACACGGCGAGGGAGGGACACACACACACACACACGCAGCGAGGGAGGCACACACACAGCGAGGGAGGGACACACACACACACACACAGAGCGAGGGAGGTACACACACACACACACAGCGAGGGAGGGACGCACACACACACACTGCGAGGGAGGGACACACACACACAGAGTGAGGGAGGGGCACACACACACACAGAGCGAGGGAGGGACACACACACAGCGAGGGAGGGACACAGACAGAGCGAGGGAGGGACACACACACACACACACACAGCGAGGGAGGGACACACACACACAGCGAGAGAGGCACGCACACACACACACACACACACACACACAAACAGCGAGGGAGTAACACACACACACACGCACACACACACACACACACAGCGAGGGAGGGACACACACACACACAGCGAGGGAGGGACACACACACACACTCACAGCGAGGGAGGGACACACACACACTCACAGCGAGGGAGGGACAAACACACACACACACACACAGCGAGGGAGGCACACACACACAGCGAGGGAGTGACACGTACACACACACACAGAGCGAGGGAGGGACACACACACACACACACAGCGAGGGAGGGACACACACACACAGAGTGAGGGTGGGGCACACACACACACACAGAGCGAGGGAGGGACACACACACAGCGAGGGAGGGACACAGAGAGAGCGAGGGAGGGACACACACATACACACACACACACACAGCGAGGGAGGGACACACACACGCAGCGAGAGAGGCACGCACACACACACACACACACACACACACACACACAGAGCGAGGGAGGGACACACACTCACACACACAGCGAGGGAGGAACACACACACACACACACAGGGCGAGGGAGGGACACACACACACACACACACAGCGAGGGAGGGACACACACACACACAGACACACACAGCGAGGGAGGGACACACACACACACACACACACAGCAAGGGAGGGACACACACACACAGCGAGAGAGGCACGCACACACACACACACACACACACAGAGCGAGGGAGGGACACACACTCACACACACAGCGAGGGAGGAACACACACACACACACAGGGCGAGGGAGGGACACACACTCACACACACAGCGAGGGAGGGACACACACACACAGCGAGAGAGGCACGCACACACACACACACACACAGCGAGGGAGGGACACACACACACACACACACACACACACACAGAGCGAGGGAGGGACACACACACACACACACACACACATACATCGAGGGAGGGACTCACACACACACACACAGCGAGGGAGGGACACAGACACAAAAACAGCGAGGGAGG
>NC_092744.1:108649375-108651875 GCF_047496795.1 Chiloscyllium punctatum
ACACACACACAGCGAGGGAGGGACATACACACACACGCACAGAGAGAGGGAGGGACACACACACGCACACACTCACACACATCGAGGGAGGGACACACACACACACACAGCGAGGGACGGACACACACACACAGAGCGAGGGAGGGACAGCCACACACAGCGAGGGAGGGTCACACACACACACCACGAGGGAGGGACACACACTCACACACAGCGAGGGAGGGACACACACGCACACACACAGACATAGCGAGGGAGGGACACACACACACAAAGGGTAGGGAGGGACAAACACAGCGAGGGAGGGATACACACACACTGCGAGGGAGGGACACACACACACACACACACACACACACAGCGAGGGAGTGACTCACACACACAAACGCACACACACACAGCGAGGGAGGGACACACACACACACATCGAGGGAGGGACACACACACACACAGCGAGGGAGGGACACACACACACACACACACACACACAGCGAGGGAGGGACACACACACACACACAGCAGATGGAGGGACACACACACACACACACACACAGCGAGGGAGGAACACACACACAAACACAAACAGCGAGGGAAAGACACACACAACGAGGGAAGGGACACACACACACACACACAGCGAGGGTGGGGAACACACACACACAGCGAGGGAGGGACACACACACAGCGAAGGGAGGGACACACACACACACACAGAGTGAATGAGGGACACACACACACACACACACACACACACACACACACACACACACAGAGCGAGGGAGGGACACACACACAGCAAGGGACGGACACAGACAGAGCGAGGGAGGGACACACACACACAGCGAGGGAGGGACACACACACACAGCGAGAGAGGCACGCACACACACACACACACACACACACAGAGCGAGGGAGGGACACACACTCAAACTCACAGCGAGGGAGTAACACACACACATACACACGGCGAGGGAGGGACACACACACACACACACACACACAGCGAGGGAGGGACACACACACACACACACACACAGCGAGGGAAGGACACACACACACACACACACACACACAGCGAGGGAGGGACACACATACACACACACACAGCGAGGGAGGGACACAGACACAAACACAGCGAGGCAGGGACATACACACACACAGCGAGCGAGGGACACACACACAGACACATACACACACAGCGAGGGCGGGACACACACACACACAGCGAGGGAGGCACACACACACAGCGAGGGAGGGACACATACACACACACACAGAGCGAGGGAGGGACACACACACACACAGCGAGGGAGGGACGCACACACACACAGACACACACACACAGCGAGGGAGGGACACACACACACACAAACGCAGCGAGGGAGGGATACACACACACACACAGCGAGGGAGGGACACACACACACACACACACACAGGGAGGGAGGGACACACACACACACAGACACACAGCGAGGGAGTCACACACACACACACACACACACACACACACACACACACACACACACAGCGAGGGAAGGACACACACACACTCACAGCGAGGGAGGGACAAACACACACACTCACAGCGAGGGAGGGACACACACACACACAGCGAGGGTGGCACAAACACACAGCGAGGGAGGGACACACACACAGACACACACAGCGAGAGAGGCACGCACACACACACACACACACACACACACACAGAGCGAGGGAGGGATACACACTCACGCACACAGCGAGGGAGGAACACACACACACACGCGGCGAGGGAGAGACACACACACACACACACACAAAGCGAGGAGGGACACACACACACACACACACAGCGAGGGACGGACACACACACACACACACACACAGAGCGAGGGAGGGACACACACACACACACAACGAGGGAGGGACACACACACACCGAGCGAGGGAGGGACACACACACACACAGCGAGGGAGGGTCACACACACACCACGAGGGAGGGACACACACTCACACACAGCGAGGGAGGGACACACACACACACACACATAGCGAGGGAGGGACACACACACACAGGGAGGGAGGGACAAACACACACACAGACACACACACATAGCGAGGGAGGGACACACACACACACAGGGAGGGTGGGACAAACAAAGCGAGGGAGGATTACACACACACGGCGAGGGAGGGAGACACACACACACACAAACAGCGAGGGAGTGACACACACACACACACGCACACACACACAGCGATGGAGGGACACACACACAGCGAGGGAGGGACACACACACACACACTCACAGCGAGGGAGGAACAAACACACACACACACACACGCAGCGAGGGAGGCACACACACAGCGAGGGAGGGACACACACACACACACACAGAGCGAGGGAGGTACACACACACACACACAGCGAGGGAGGGACGCACACACACACACTGCGAGGGAGGGACACACACACACAGAGTGAGGGAGGGGCACACACACACACACACACA
>NC_092744.1:108656875-108704375 GCF_047496795.1 Chiloscyllium punctatum
ACACACGCACACACACACAGCGAGGGAGGGACACACACACACACATCGAGGGAGGGACACACACACACACAGCGAGGGAGGGAGGGACACACACACACACACACACACACACAGCGAGGGAGGGACACACACACACACACACACACAGCAGATGGAGGGACACACACACACACACACACACACACACAGCGAGGGAGGGACACACACACAAACACAAACAGCGAGGAAAGGACACACACAACGAGGGAAGGGACACACACACACAGCGAGGGTGGGGAACACACACACACAGCGAGGGAGGGACACACACACAGCGAAGGGAGGGACACACACACACACACACACAGAGTGAAGGAGGGACACACACACACACACACAGAGTGAAGGAGGGACACACACACACACACACACACACACACACACACACACACACAGAGCGAGGGAGGGACACAGACAGAGCGAGGGAGGGACACACACAAACACACACACAGCGAGGGAGGGACACACACACACAGCGAGAGAGGCACGCACACACACACACACACACACACAGAGCGAGGGAGGGACACACACTCACACTCACAGCGAGGGAGTAACACACACACATACACACGGCGAGGGAGGGACATTCACACACACACACACACACACAGCGAGGGAGGGACCCACACACACACACACACACACACACACACAGCGAGGGAAGGACACACACACACACACACACACACACACACACACAGCGAGGGAGGGACACACATACACACAAACACAGCGAGGGAGGGACATATACACACACAGCGAGGGAGGGACACACACACAGACACACACACACACAGCGAGGGAGGGACACACACACACACAGCGAGGGAGGCACACACACACAGCGAGGGAGGGACACATACACTCACACACAGAGCGAGGGAGGGACACACACACACACAGCGAGGGAGGGACGCACACACACACAGACACACACACACAGCGAGGGAGGGACACACACACACACAAACACAGCGACGGAGGGATACACACACACACACAGCGAGGGAGGGACACACACACACTCACAGCGAGGGAGGGACAAACACACACTCACAGCGAGGGAGGGACAAACACACACACTCACAGCGAGGGAGGGACACACACACACACAGCGAGGGAGGCACAAACACACAGCGAGGGAGGGACACACACACAGACACACAGAGCGAGGGAGGGACACACATACACGCACAGCGAGGGCGGGACGCACACACAAACACAGCGAGGGAGGGACACACACACACACAGAGTGAGGGAGGGGCACACACACACACACACACAGAGCGAGGGAGGGACAGACACACAGCGAGGGAGGGACACAGACAGACCGAGGGAGGGACACACACACACACACACACACACACACACACACACACACACACACACACACACACACAGCGAGGAAGGGACACACACACACAGCGACAGAGGCACGCACACACACACACACACACAGCGAGGTAGGGACACACTCTCACACACACAGCGAGGGAGGAACACTCACACACAGACACAGGGCGAGGGAGGGACACACACAAACACACACACAGCGAGGGAGGGACACACACACACACACACACACACACACACACACGGAGCGAGGGAGGGACGCACACACACACACACAGAGCGAGGGAGGGACACGCACACACACAGCGAGGGAGGGACACACACACGCACACACACACACACACAGCGAGGGAGGGACACACACACACACAGCGCGGGAGGGACACACACACACACTCACAGCGAGGGAGGGACACACACACACTCACAGCGAGGGAGGGACAAACATACACACACACACACAGCGAGGGAGGCACACACACACAGCGAGGGAGGGACACACACAAACACACTCAGAGCGTGGGCGGGACACACACACACACACAGCGAGGGAGGGACGCACACACACACACACAGCGAGGGAGGGACACACACACACAGAGTGAGGGAGGGGCACACACACACACACACACACACAGAGCGAGGGAGGGACACACACACAACGAGGGAGGGACACAGACATAGCGAGGGAGGGACACACACACACGCACACACACACAGCGAGGGAGGGACACACACACACAGTGAGAGAGGCACGCGCACACACACACACACACACACACAGAGCGAGGGAGGGACACACACTCACACACACAGCGAGGGAGGAACACACACACACACACACACACACACAGGGCGAGGGAGGGACACACACACACACACACAGACACACACAGCGAGGGAGGGACACACACACACACAGACACACACAGCGAGGGAGGGACACACACACACACACACACACACACACACACACAGCGAGGGAGGAACACACACACACAGCGAGAGAGGCACGCACACACACACACACACACACACACACACACACACACATAGAGCGAGGGAGGGATACACACTCACACACACAGCGAGGGAGGAACACACACACACACACGGCGAGGGAGAGACACACACACACACACAAAGCGAGGAGGGACACACACACACACACACACAGCGAGGGAAGGACATAGACACACACACACACAGCGAGGGAGGGACACACACACACACACACAGCGAGGGAGGGACACAGACACAAACACAGCGAGGGAGGGACACACACACACACACACACACACAGCAAGGGAGGGACACACAGACAGACACACACACACACAGCGAGGGAGGGTCACACACACACAGCGAGGGAGGGACACACACACACACACACAGCGAGGGAGGGACACACACACACACACACACACACATACATCGAGGGAGGGACACACACACACGCACACAGCGAGGAAGGGACACAGACACAAACACAGCGAGAGAGGGACACACACACACACACACAGCGAGGGAGGGACACACACACAGACACACACACACACACACACACACACAGCGAGGGAGGGACATACACACACACACACAGAGCGAGGGAGGGACACACACACACACACATCGAGGGAGGGACACACACACACACACAGCGAGGGACGGACACACACACACACAGAGCGAGGGAGGGACAGACACACACAGCGAGGGAGGGTCACACACACACACCACGAGGGAGGGACACACACTCACACACAGCGAGAGAGGGACACACACGCACACACACAGACATAGCGAGGGAGGGACACACACACACACACAGGGAGGGAGGGACAAACACAGCGAGGGAGGAATACACACACACGGCGAGGGAGGGACACACACACACACACACAGCGAGGGAGTGACTCACACACACACACACGCACACACACACAGCGAGGGAGGGACACACACACACACATCGAGGGAGGGACACACACACACACACACACACACAGCGAGGGAGGGACACACACACACACACACAGCAGATGGAGGGACACACACACACACACACACACACACAGCGAGGGAGGGACACACACACAAACACAAACAGCGAGGGAAGGACACACACAACGAGGGAAGGGACACACACACACACACAGCGAGGGTGGGGAACACACACACACAGCGAGGGAGGGACACACACACAGCGAAGGGAGGGACACACACACACACACAGAGTGAAGGAGGGACACACACACACACACACACACACAGAGCGAGGGAGGGACACACACACAGCAAGGGACGGACACAGACAGAGCGAGGGAGGGACACACACAAACACACACACACAGCGAGGGAGGGACACACACACACAGCGAGAGAGGCACGCACACACACACACACACACACACACACACACACAGAGCGAGGGAGGGACACACACTCACACTCACAGCGAGGGAGTAACACACACATACACACGGCGAGGGAGGGACACACACACACACACACACACACATACACAGCGAGGGAGGGACACACACACACACGCACACACACACACACACACAGCGAGGGAGGGACACACATACACACACACACAGCGAGGGAGGGACACAGACACAAACACAGCGAGGGAGGGACATACACACACACAGCGAGGGAGGGACACACACACAGACACACACACACACAGCGAGGGAGGGACACACACACACACAGCGAGGGAGGCACACACACACAGCGAGGGAGGGACACATACACACACACACAGAGCGAGGGAGGGACACACACACACACACAGCGAGGGAGGGACGCACACACACACAGACACACACACACAGCGAGGGAGGGACACACACACACACAAACACAGCGAGGGAGGGATACACACACACACACATAGCGAGGGAGGGACACACACACACACACACACACACACACACACAGGGAGGGAGGGACACACACACACACAGACACACAGCGAGGGAGTCACACACACACACACACACACACAGCGAGGGAGGGACACACACACACTCACAGCGAGGGAGGGACAAACACACACACTCACAGCGAGGGAGGGACACACACACACACAGCGAGGGAGGCACAAACACACAGCGAGGGAGGGACACACACACAGACACACAGAGCGAGGGAGGGACACACATACACACACAGCGAGGGCGGGACGCACACACAAACACAGCGAGGGAGGGACACACACACACACAGAGTGAGGGAGGGGCACACACACACAGACACACAGAGCGAGGGAGGGACAGACACACAGCGAGGGAGGGACACACACACAGCGAGGTAGGGACACACACACACAGCGAGAGAGGCACGCACACACACACACACACACACACACACACACACACACACAGAGCGAGGGAGGGACACACACTCACACTCACAGCGAGTTAGTAACACACACACACACACGGCGAGGGAGGGACACACACACACACACACACACATACACAGCGAGGGAGAGACACACACACACACACACACACACACACACACACACAGCGAGGGAGGGACACACATACACACACACACAGCGAGGGAGGGACACAGACACAAACACAGCGAGGGAGGGATATACACACACACAGCGAGGGAGGGACACACACACAGACACACACACACACAGCGAGGGAGGGACACACACACACACAGCGAGGGAGGCACACACACACAGCGAGGGAGGGACACATACACACACACACACACACACACACACACACACACAGGGAGGGAGGGACACACACACACACAGACACACAGCGAGGGAGTCACACACACACACACACACACACAGCGAGGGAGGGACACACACACACTCACAGCGAGGGAGGGACAAACACACACACTCACAGCGAGGGAGGGACACACACACACACAGCGAGGGAGGAACAAACACAGAGCGAGGGAGGGACACACACACAGACACACAGAGCGAGGGAGGGACACACACACACACACAGCGAGGGAGGGACACACATACACACACACACAGCGAGGGAGGGACACAGACACAAACACAGCGAGGGAGGGACATACACACACACAGCGAGGGAGGGACACACACACAGACACACACACACACAGCGAGGATGGGACACACACACACACAGCGAGGGAGGCACACACACACAGCGAGGGAGGGACACATACACACACACACAGAGCGAGGGAGGGACACACACACACACAGCGAGGGAGGGACGCACACACACACAGACACACACACACAGCGAGGGAGGGACACACACACACACAAACACAGCGAGGGAGGGATACACACACACACACAGCGAGGGAGGGACACACACACACACACACACACACACACACACAGGGAGGGAGGGACACACACACACACAGACACACAGCGAGGGAGTCACACACACACACACACACACACAGCGAGCGAGGGACACACACACACACTCACAGCGAGGGAGGGACAAACACACACACTCACAGCGAGGGAGGGACACACACACACACAGCGAGGGAGGCACAAACACACAGCGAGGGAGGGATACACACACAGACACACAGAGCGAGGGAGGGACACACACACACACACACACACACACACACAGCGAGGGAGGGACACACACACACACACACACACACAGCGAGGGAGGGACACACACAAACACACACACACACAGCGAGGGAGGGACACAGACACAAACACAGCGAGGGAGGGACAAACACACACACACATCGAGGGAGGGACACACACACACACAGCGAGGGAGGCACACACACACAGCGAGGGAGGGACACACCCACACACACACAGAGCGAGGGAGGGACACACACACACACACACAGCGAGGGAGGGACGCACACACACACACAGCGAGGGAGGGACACACACACACACACAGAGTGAGGGAGGGGCACACACACACACACAGCGAGGGAGGGACACACACACAGCGAGGGAGGGACACAGACAGAGCTAGGGAGGGATACACACACACACACACACACAGCGAGGGAGGGACACACACACACAGCGAGAGAGGCACGCACACACACACACACACACACACACACACACACACACACACACACACACACACAGAGCGAGGGAGGGACACACACTCACACACACAGCGAGGGAGGAACACACACACATAAACACGGCGAGTGAGGGACACACACACATACACAGCGAGGGAGGGACACACACACACACACACACACACACAGCGTGGGAGGAACACACACACACACAGCGACAGAGGCACGCACACACACACACACACACACACAGAGCGAGGGAGGGACACACACTCACACACACAGCGAGGGAGGAACACAAAGACACACACACGGTGAGGGAGGGACACAAACACACACACACACAGCGAGGGAGGTACACCCACACACACACACACACACACACAGCGAGGATGGGACACACACACACACACACTCACACACAGCGAGGGAGGGACACACACAAACACACACACACACAGCGAGGGAGGGACACAGACACAAACACAGCGAGGGCGGGACAAACACACACACAGCGAGGGAGGGACACACACACAGACACACAGACACACAGCGAGGGAGGGACACACACACAGCGAGGGAGGGACAAACACACACAGCGAGGGAGGGACACACCCACCCACACACACACACACACAGAGCGAGGGAGGGACACACACACACACACACACACACACACACACACACACACACATCGAGGGAGGGACGCACACACACACAGCGAGGGAGGGACACAGACACAGACACAGCGAGGGAGGGACACACACACACACAGCGAGGGAGGGACACACACACAGACACACACACACACAGGGAGGGAGGGACAAACACAGCGAGGGAGGGATACACACACACGGCGAGGGAGGGACACACACACACACACACACAGCGAGGGAGTGACACACACACACACGCAGACACACACAGCGAGGGAGGGACACACACACACAGAGCGAGGGACGGACAGACACACACAGCGAGGGAGGGTCACACACACACACCACGAGGGAGGGACACACACTCACACACAGCGAGGGAGGGACACACACACACACAGGGAGGGAGGGACAAACACAGCGAGGGAGGGATACACACATACGGCGAGGGAGGGACACACACACACACACACACAGCGAGGGAGTGACACACACACACACGCAGACACTCACAGCGAGGGAGGGACACACACACACACACACATCGAGGGAGGGACACACACACAAACAGCGAGGGAGGGACACACACACACACAGCGAGGGAGGGACACACACACACACACACAGCAGAGGGAGGGACACACACACACACACACACAGCGAGGGAGGGACACACAAACACACACAAACAGCGAAGGAAGGACACACACAACGAGGGAAGGGACACACACACACACACACACACAGCGAGGGAGGGGAACACACACACACAGCGAGGGAGGGACACACACACAGCGAAGGGAGGGACACACACACACACAGAGTGAGGGAGGGGCACACACACACACACAGAGCGAGGGAGGGACACACACATAGCGAGGGAGGGACACAGACAGAGCGAGGGAGGGACACACACACACACAGACACAGCGAGGGAGGGACACACACACACAGCGAGAGAGGCACGCACACACACACACACACACACACACACACACACACACACAGAGCGAGGGAGGGACACACACTCACACACACACAGCGAGTGAGTGACACACACACACACACACACAAACACAGCGAGGGAAGGACACACACACGCACAGCGAGGGAGGGACACAGAGAGAAACACAGCTAGGGAGGGACACACACACACACACACACAGCGAGGGTCGGACACACAAACAGACACACACACACACAGTGAGGGAGGGACACACACACACACAGCGAGGGAGACACACACACACACACACACACACACAGAGCGAGGGAGGGACACACACACACACACACAGCGAGAGAGGGACACACACACACATCGAGGGGGATACACACAAACACACAACGAGGGAGGGACACACACACACAGAGCGAGGGAGGGACAGACACACACACAGCGAGGGAGGGTCACACACACACACCACGAGGGAGGATCACCCACTCACACACAGCGAGGGAGGGGCACACACACACACATACACACACATAGCGAGGGAGGGACACACACACACAGGGAGGGAGGGACAAACACACACACAGACACACACATACATAGCGAGGGAGGGACACACACACACAGGGAGGGAGGGACAAACACACACACAGACACACACATACATAGCGAGGGAGGGACACACACACACAGGGAGGGAGGGACAAACACAGCGAGGGAGGGATACAAACACACGGCGAGGGAGGGACACACACACACACACAAACAGCGAGGGAGTGATACACACACACACACGCACACACACACAGCGAGGGAGGCACACACACACACACAGCGAGGGAGGGGCACACACACACACTCACAGCGAGGGAATGGACACACACACACACACTCACAGCGAGGGAGGGACAAACACACACACACACAGAGCGCGGGACGGACAGACACACACAGCGAGGGAGGGTCACACACACACACCACGAGGGAGGGACACACACTCACACACAGCGAGGGAGGGACACACACACACACAGGGAGGGAGGGACAAACACAGCGAGGGAGGGATACACACACACGGCGAGGGAGGGACACACACACACACACACACAAACACAGCGAGGGAGTGACACACACACACACGCACACACACACAGCGAGGGAGGGACACACACACACACACACACATCGAGGGAGGGACACACACACACACACACACACACAGCGAGGGAGGGACACACACACACACACAGCAGAGGGAGGGACACACACACACACACAGCGAGAAGGGACACACACACACAGCGAGAGAGGCACGCACACACACACACACACACACACACACAGAGCGAGGGAGGGACACACACTCACACACACACAGCGAGGGAGGGACACACACACACACACACACAAACACCGAGAGGGAAGGACACACACACACACACACACAGCGACACACACACTCACACACAGCGAGGGAGGGACACAGACAGAAACACAGCTAGGGAGGGACACACACACACACACACACACACACACAGCGAGGGTCGGACACACACACAGACACAGACACACACAGTGAGGGAGGGACACACACACACACACACACACAGCGAGAGAGGGACATACACACACACCTCGAGTGGGATACACACAAACACACAACGAGGGAGGGACACACACACACAGAGCGAGGGAGGGACAGACACACACACAGCGAGGGAGGGTCACACACACACACCACGAGGGAGGGACATCCACTCACACACAGCGAGGGAGGGACACACACACACACACACACACACACACAGACACACACATAGCGAGGGAGGGACACACACACACACGGGGAGGGAGGGACAAACACAGCGAGGGAGGGATACACACACACGGCGAGGGAGGGACACACACACACACACACACACAAACACAGCGAGGGAGTGACACACACACACACGCACACACACACAGCGAGGGAGGGACACACACACACACACACACATCGAGGGAGGGACACACACACACACAGCGAGGGAGGGACACACACACACACACAGCAGAGGGAGGGACACACACACACACACAGCGAGAAGGGACACACACACACAGCGAGAGAGGCACGCACACACACACACACACACACAGAGCGAGGGAGGGACACACACTCACACACACACAGCGAGGGAGGGACACACACACACACACACACAAACACCGAGAGGGAAGGACACACACACACACACACACAGCGACACACACACACACACACAGCGAGGGAGGGACACAGACAGAAACACAGCTAGGGAGGGACACACACACACACACACATACACACACAGCGAGGGTCGGACACACACACAGACACAGACACACACAGTGAGGGAGGGACACACACACACACACACACACAGCGAGAGAGGGACATACACACACACATCGAGTGGGATACACACAAACACACAACGAGGGAGGGATACACACACACAGAGCGAGGGAGGGACAGACACACACACAGCGAGGGAGGGTCACACACACACACCACGAGGGAGGGACATCCACTCACACACAGCGAGGGAGGGACACACACACACAGCGAGAGAGGCACGCACACACACACACACACACACACACACACACACACAGAGCGAGGGAGGGACACACACTCACACACACAGCGAGGGAGGAACACACACACACACACGGCGAGGGAGAGACACACACACACACACACAAAGCGAGGGAGGGACACACACACACACACACACAGCGAGGGAGGGACACACACACACACACACACACACACACACACACACAGCGAGGGAGGGACACACACACACACACAAAGAGGGAGGGACACATACACAAACACAGCGAGGGAGGGACACACACACACACACACACAGCGAGGGAGGGACACACACACAACACACAGAGTGAGGGAGGGACACACACACACACACACATACACACAGAGCGAGGAAGGGACACACACACACACACAGAGTGAGGGAGGGACACACACACACACACATACACACAGAGCGAGGAAGGGACACACACACAGCGAGGGAGGGACACAGACAGAGCGAGGGAGGGACACACACAAACACACACACAGCGAGGGAGGGGCACACACACACAGCGAGAGAGGCACGCACACACACACACACACACAGAGCGAGGGAGGGACACACATCACACTCACAGCGAGGGAGTAACACACACACATACACACGGCGAGGGAGGAACACACACACACACACACACAGCGAGGGAGAAACACACACACACACACACACACACACACAGCGAGGGAGGGACACACACACACAGAGCGAGGGAGGGACAGACACACACACAGCGAGGGAGGGTCACACACACACACCACGAGGGAGGGACACACACTCACACACAGCGAGGGAGGGACACACACACACACACACACATAGCGAGGGAGGATAACACACACACACAGGGAGGAGGGACAAACACAGCGAGGGAGGGATACACACACACGGCGAGGGAGGGACACACTCACACACACAAACAGCGAGGGAGTGACACACACACACACACGCACACACACACAGCGAGGGAGGGACACACACACACACAGCGAGGGAGGGACACACAAACACACTCACAGCGAGGGAGGGACACACACACACACACTCACAGCGAGGGAGGGACAAACACACACACTCACAGCGAGGGAGGGGCACACACACACAGCGAGGGAGGCGCACACACAAAGCGAGGGAGGGACACACACACACACACACACACACAGCGAGGGAGTCACACACACACACACACACAGCGAGGGAGGGACACACACACACTCACAGCGAGGGAGGGACAAACACACACACTCACAGCGAGGGAGGGACACACACACACACACAGCGAGGGAGGCACACACACACAGCGAGGGAGGGACACACACACAGACACACAGAGCGAGGGAGGGACACACACACACACACAGCGAGGGAGGGACGCACACACAAACACAGCGAGGGAGGGACACACATACACACAGAGTGAGGGAGGGGCACACACACACACACACACACACAGAGCGAGGGAGGGACACACACACAGCGAGGGAGGGACACAGACAGACCGAGGGAGGGACACACACACACACACACACACACACACACAGCGAGGGAGGGACACACACACACAGCGAGAGAGGCACGCACTCACACACACACACACACAGAGCGAGGGAGGGACACACACTCACACACACAGCGAGGGAGGAACACAAACACACACACACAGGGCGAGGGAGGGACACACACAAACACACACACAGCGAGGGAGGGACTCACACACACACACACACACACAGCGAGGGAGGGACACACACACACACACAGCGAGGGAGGGACACACACACACACACACAGTGAGGGAAGGACACAGACACAAACACAGCGAGGGAGGGACACACACACACACACACACAGCAAGGGAGGGACACACACACAGACACACACACACACAGCGAGGGAGGGACACACACACACACAGCGAGGGAGGGACACACACACACACACACACACACACAGAGCGAGGGAGGGACACACACACACACACACACACACACACACAGGGAGGGAGGGACACACACACACACACAGCGAGGGAGTCACACGCACACACACACTCACAGCGAGGGAGGGACACACACACACACAGCGAGGGAGGCACACACACACAGCGAGGGAGGGACACACACACAGACACACAGAGCGAGGGAGGGACACACACACACAGCGAGGGAGGGACGCACACACACACACAGCGAGGGAGGGACACACACACACACCGATTGAGGGAGGGGCACACACATACACACAGAGCGAGGGAGGGACACACACACATCGAGGAAGGGACACAGACAGACCGAGGGAGGGACACACACACATACACACACAGCGAGGGAGGGACACACACAGACAGCGATAGAGGCACGCACACACACACACACACACACACACACAGAGCGAGGGAGGGACACACACTCACACACACAGCGAGGGAGGAACACACACACACACACACAGGGCGAGGGAGGGACACACACAAACACACACACAGCGAGGGAGGGACACACACACACACACACACACACACAGCGAGGGAGGGACGCACACACACACACACACACAGCGAAGGAGGGACACACACACACACACACACACACACACACACACACACAGCGAGGGAGGGACACAGACACAAACACAGCGAGGGAGGGACACACGCACACACACACACAGCGAGGGAGGGACACACACACAGACACACACACACACAGCGAGGGAGGGACACACACACACACAGCGAGGGAGGGACACACACACACACACACACAGCGAGTGAGGGACACACACACACACACACACACACAACGAGGGAGGGACACGCACACACACAGCGAGGGAGGGACACACACACACACACACACACACATCGAGGGAGGGACACACACACACACACACACACAGCGAGGGAGGGACACACACACACAGAGCGAGGGAGGGACAGACACACACACACACACACACACACACACACATAGCGAGGGAGGGACACACACACACACACAGGGAGGGAGGGACACACGCACACAGAGCGAGGGAGGGACAGACACACACACACACACACACACACACACACACACACACAGGGAGGGAGGGACACACGCACACACAGGGAGGGAGGGACAAACACAGCGAGGGTGGGATACACACACACGGCGATGGAGGGACACACACACACACACATAGCAAGGGAGGGACACACACACACACAGGGAGGGAGGGACAAACACAGCGAGGGTGGGATACACACACATGGCGAGGGAGGGACACACACACACACATAGCGAGGGAGCGACACACACACACAGGGAGGGAGGGACAAACACGGCGTGGGTGGGATACACACACACGGCGAGGTAGGGAAACACACACACACACAAACAGCGAGGGAGGGGGACACACACACACACGCACACACACACAGCGAGGGAGGGACACACACACACACACAGCGAGGGAGGGACACACACACACAGCGAGGGAGGGACACACACACACACACACACACACACACAGCGAGGGAGACACACACAGACACACACACAGCAGAAGGAGGGACACACACACACACAGCGACGGAGGGACACACACACACACACACACACACACACACACACAGCGAGGGAGGGGAACACACTCACACAGCGAGGGTGGGACACACACACAGCGAAGGGAGGGACACACACACACACACACACAGTGAGGGAGGGGCACACACACACACACACACACACAGAGCGAGGGAGTGACACACACACACACACGCACACACACACAGCGAGGGAGGGACACGCACACACACAGGGAGGGAGGGACAAACACAGCGAGGGAGGGATACACACACACGGCGAGGGAGGGGCACACACACACACACACACAGCGAGGGAGTGACACACACACACACACGCACACACATACAGCGAGGGAGGGACACACACACACACAGCGAGGGAGGGACACACACACACACTCACAGCGAGGGAGGGACACACACACTCACACTCACAGCGAGGGAGGGACAAACACACACACTCACAGCGAGGGAGGGACACACACACACACAGCGAGGGAGGCACACACACACAGCGAGGGAGGGACACACACACACACACACAGAGCGAGGGAGGGACACACACACACACAGCGAGGGAGGGACACACACACACACACACGCATACACACACAGAGCGAGGGAGGGACACACACACACACACACAGAGCGAGGGAGGGACACACACACACACAGCGAGGGAGGGACACACACACGCACACACACACACATCGAGGGAGCGACACACACACACACACACAGCGAGGGAGGGATACACACACACGGCGAGGGAGGGACACACACACACACACACACACAAACACAGCGAGGGAGTGACACACACACACACGCACACACACACAGCGAGGGAGGGACACACACACACACACACACATCGAGGGAGGGACACACACACACACAGCGAGGGAGGGACACACACACACACACAGCAGAGGGAGGGACACACACACACACACAGCGAGAAGGGACACACACACACAGCGAGAGAGGCACGCACACACACACACACACACACACACACACACAGAGCGAGGGAGGGACACACACTCACACACACACAGCGAGGGAGGGACACACACACACACACACACAAACACCGAGAGGGAAGGACACACACACACACACACACAGCGACACACACACACACACACAGCGAGGGAGGGACACAGACAGAAACACAGCTAGGGAGGGACACACACACACACACACATACACACACAGCGAGGGTCGGACACACACACAGACACAGACACACACAGTGAGGGAGGGACACACACACACACACACACACAGCGAGAGAGGGACATACACACACACATCGAGTGGGATACACACAAACACACAACGAGGGAGGGATACACACACACAGAGCGAGGGAGGGACAGACACACACACAGCGAGGGAGGGTCACACACACACACCACGAGGGAGGGACATCCACTCACACACAGCGAGGGAGGGACACACACACACAGCGAGAGAGGCACGCACACACACACACACACACACACACACACACACACACAGAGCGAGGGAGGGACACACACTCACACACACAGCGAGGGAGGAACACACACACACACACGGCGAGGGAGAGACACACACACACACACACAAAGCGAGGGAGGGACACACACACACACACACACAGCGAGGGAGGGACACACACACACACACACACACACACACACACACAGCGAGGGAGGGACACACACACACACACAAAGAGGGAGGGACACATACACAAACACAGCGAGGGAGGGACACACACACACACACACACAGCGAGGGAGGGACACACACACAACACACAGAGTGAGGGAGGGACACACACACACACACACATACACACAGAGCGAGGAAGGGACACACACACACACACAGAGTGAGGGAGGGACACACACACACACACATACACACAGAGCGAGGAAGGGACACACACACAGCGAGGGAGGGACACAGACAGAGCGAGGGAGGGACACACACAAACACACACACACAGCGAGGGAGGGACACACACACACAGCGAGAGAGGCACGCACACACACACACACACACACACACACACAGAGCGAGGGAGGGACACACATCACACTCACAGCGAGGGAGTAACACACACACATACACACGGCGAGGGAGGAACACACACACACACACACACACAGCGAGGGAGAAACACACACACACACACACACACACACACACACAGCGAGGGAGGGACACACACACACAGAGCGAGGGAGGGACAGACACACACACAGCGAGGGAGGGTCACACACACACACCACGAGGGAGGGACACACACTCACACACAGCGAGGGAGGGACACACACACACACACACACATAGCGAGGGAGGATAACACACACACACAGGGAGGAGGGACAAACACAGCGAGGGAGGGATACACACACACGGCGAGGGAGGGACACACTCACACACACAAACAGCGAGGGAGTGACACACACACACACACGCACACACACACAGCGAGGGAGGGACACACACACACACAGCGAGGGAGGGACACACAAACACACTCACAGCGAGGGAGGGACACACACACACACACTCACAGCGAGGGAGGGACAAACACACACACTCACAGCGAGGGAGGGGCACACACACACAGCGAGGGAGGCGCACACACAAAGCGAGGGAGGGACACACACACACACACACACACACAGCGAGGGAGTCACACACACACACACACACAGCGAGGGAGGGACACACACACACTCACAGCGAGGGAGGGACAAACACACACACTCACAGCGAGGGAGGGACACACACACACACACAGCGAGGGAGGCACACACACACAGCGAGGGAGGGACACACACACAGACACACAGAGCGAGGGAGGGACACACACACACACACAGCGAGGGAGGGACGCACACACAAACACAGCGAGGGAGGGACACACATACACACAGAGTGAGGGAGGGGCACACACACACACACACACACAGAGCGAGGGAGGGACACACACACAGCGAGGGAGGGACACAGACAGACCGAGGGAGGGACACACACACACACACACACACACACACACAGCGAGGGAGGGACACACACACACAGCGAGAGAGGCACGCACTCACACACACACACACACAGAGCGAGGGAGGGACACACACTCACACACACAGCGAGGGAGGAACACAAACACACACACACAGAGCGAGGGAGGGACACACACAAACACACACACAGCGAGGGAGGGACTCACACACACACACACACACACAGCGAGGGAGGGACACACACACACACACAGCGAGGGAGGGACACACACACACACACACACACACAGTGAGGGAAGGACACAGACACAAACACAGCGAGGGAGGGACACACACACACACACACACAGCAAGGGAGGGACACACACACAGACACACACACACACAGCGAGGGAGGGACACACACACACACAGCGAGGGAGGGACACACACACACACACACACACACACAGAGCGAGGGAGGGACACACACACACACACACACACACACACACAGGGAGGGAGGGACACACACACACACACAGCGAGGGAGTCACACGCACACACACACTCACAGCGAGGGAGGGACACACACACACACAGCGAGGGAGGCACACACACACAGCGAGGGAGGGACACACACACAGACACACAGAGCGAGGGAGGGACACACACACACAGCGAGGGAGGGACGCACACACACACACAGCGAGGGAGGGACACACACACACACCGATTGAGGGAGGGGCACACACATACACACAGAGCGAGGGAGGGACACACACACATCGAGGAAGGGACACAGACAGACCGAGGGAGGG
Organism: Chiloscyllium punctatum; assembly: GCF_047496795.1. Taxonomy (NCBI): domain Eukaryota; kingdom Metazoa; phylum Chordata; class Chondrichthyes; order Orectolobiformes; family Hemiscylliidae; genus Chiloscyllium; species Chiloscyllium punctatum. Next base: position 108,674,961 of record NC_092744.1, read on the forward strand.
ACACACACACATACACACACAGCGAGGGAGGGACACACACAGACAGCGATAGAGGCACGCACACACACACACACACACACACACACAGAGCGAGGGAGGGACACACACTCACACACACAGCGAGGGAGGAACACACACACACACACACAGGGCGAGGGAGGGACACACACAAACACACACACAGCGAGGGAGGGACACACACACACACACACACAGCGAGGGAGGGACGCACACACACACACACACAGCGAAGGAGGGACACACACACACACACACACACACACACACACACACACAGCGAGGGAGGGACACAGACACAAACACAGCGAGGGAGGGACACACGCACACACACACACAGCGAGGGAGGGACACACACACAGACACACACACACACAGCGAGGGAGGGACACACACACACACAGCGAGGGAGGGACACACACACACACACACACACAGCGAGTGAGGGACACACACACACACACACACACACAACGAGGGAGGGACACGCACACACACAGCGAGGGAGGGACACACACACACACACACACACACATCGAGGGAGGGACACACACACACACACACACACAGCGAGGGAGGGACACACACACACAGAGCGAGGGAGGGACAGACACACACACACACACACACACACACACACATAGCGAGGGAGGGACACACACACACACACAGGGAGGGAGGGACACACGCACACAGAGCGAGGGAGGGACAGACACACACACACACACACACACACACACACACACACACAGGGAGGGAGGGACACACGCACACACAGGGAGGGAGGGACAAACACAGCGAGGGTGGGATACACACACACGGCGATGGAGGGACACACACACACACACATAGCAAGGGAGGGACACACACACACACAGGGAGGGAGGGACAAACACAGCGAGGGTGGGATACACACACATGGCGAGGGAGGGACACACACACACACACATAGCGAGGGAGCGACACACACACACAGGGAGGGAGGGACAAACACGGCGTGGGTGGGATACACACACACGGCGAGGTAGGGAAACACACACACACACAAACAGCGAGGGAGGGGGACACACACACACACGCACACACACACAGCGAGGGAGGGACACACACACACACACAGCGAGGGAGGGACACACACACACAGCGAGGGAGGGACACACACACACACACACATACACACACAGCGAGGGAGACACACACAGACACACACACAGCAGAAGGAGGGACACACACACACACAGCGAGGGAGGGACACACACACACACACACACACACACACACACACAGCGAGGGAGGGGAACACACTCACACAGCGAGGGTGGGACACACACACAGCGAAGGGAGGGACACACACACACACACACACAGTGAGGGAGGGGCACACACACACACACACACACACAGAGCGAGGGAGTGACACACACACACACACGCACACACACACAGCGAGGGAGGGACACGCACACACACAGGGAGGGAGGGACAAACACAGCGAGGGAGGGATACACACACACGGCGAGGGAGGGGCACACACACACACACACACACAGCGAGGGAGTGACACACACACACACACGCACACACATACAGCGAGGGAGGGACACACACACACACAGCGAGGGAGGGACACACACACACACTCACAGCGAGGGAGGGACACACACACTCACACTCACAGCGAGGGAGGGACAAACACACACACTCACAGCGAGGGAGGGACACACACACACACAGCGAGGGAGGCACACACACACAGCGAGGGAGGGACACACACACACACACACAGAGCGAGGGAGGGACACACACACACACAGCGAGGGAGGGACACACACACACACACACGCATACACACACAGAGCGAGGGAGGGACACACACACACACACACAGAGCGAGGGAGGGACACACACACACACAGCGAGGGAGGGACACACACACGCACACACACACACATCGAGGGAGCGACACACACACACACACACAGCGAGGGAGGGACACACACACACACAGCGAGGGAGGGACACACACACACACAGCGAGGGAGGGTCACACACACACAACACGAGGGAGGGACACACACTCAAACACAGCGTGGGAGGGACACACACATACACACACACACACACACATAGCGAGGGAGGGACACACACACACACAGGGAGGGTGGGACAAACACAGCGAGGGAGGGATAAACACACACGGCGAGGGAGGGACACACACACACACGCACACACACACACAGCGAGGGAGTGACACACACACACACACACATGCACACACACACACACACACACACACATAGCGAGCCAGGGACACACACACACACACAGGGAGGGAGGGACAAACACAGCGAGGGAGGGATACACACACACGGCGAGGGAGGGACACACACACACACACACACGCAGCGAGGGAGGGACACACACACACACACACACACACACACACACACATCGAGGGAGGGACACACACACAGCGAAGGGAGGGACACACACCCAGCGAGGGAGGGACACACATACACACACACACACACACACACACACACACACACACATCGAGGGAGGGACACACACACACACACACACAGCGAGGGAGGGACACACACACACAGCGAGAGAGGCACGCACACACACACACACACACACACACACACAGAGCGAGGGAGGGACACACACTCACACACACAGCGAGGAGGAACACACACACACACACACACACACACACATCGAGGGAGGGACACACACACACACACACACAGCGAGGGAGGGACACACACACACAGCGAGAGAGGCACGCACACACACACACACACACACACACACACACACAGAGCGAGGGAGGGACACACACACACACACAGAGCGAGGGAGGGACACACACCCAGCGAGGGAGGGACACACATACACACACACACACACACACACACACACACACATCGAGGGAGGGACACACACACACACACACACACAGCGAGGGAGGGACACACACACACAGAGCGAGGGAGGGACAGACACACACACACACACACACACACACACACACATAGCGAGGGAGGGACACACACACACACAGGGAGGGATGGACAAACACAGCGAGGGAGGGATACAGACACACGGCGAGGGAGGTGCACACACACACACACACACACACAGAGCGAGGGAGTGACACACACACGCACACACGCACACACACACACAGTGAGGGAGGGACACACACACACACAGCGAGGGAGGGACACACACACACTCACAGCGAGGGAGGGACACACACACACACACTCACAGCGAGGGAGGGACAAACACACACACTCACAGCGAGGGAGGGACACACACACACAGCGAAGGAGGCACACACACACAGCGAGGGAGGGACACACACACACACACACACAGAGCGAGGGAGGTACACACACACACACACAGCGAGGGAGGGACACACACACACACACACACACACACACACAGAGCGAGGGAGGGACACACACACACACACACACACAGCGAGGGAGGGACACACACACACACAGCGAGGGAGGGACACAAATACACACACACACACACACACATCGAGGGAGGTACACACACACACACACAGCGAGGGAGGGACACACACACACAGAGCGAGTGAGGGACACACACACACACACTCACAGCGAGGGAGGGACAAACACACACACTCACAGCGAGGGAGGGACACACACACACACACACACACACACACATAGCGAGGGAGGGACACACACACACACACAGGGAGGGAGGGACAAACACAGCGAGGGTGGGATACACACACACGGCGAGGGAGGGACACACACACACACACACATAGCGAGGGAGGGACACACACACACACACAGGGAGGGAGGGACAAACACAGCGAGGGTGGGATACACACACATGGCGAGGGAGGGACACACACACACACACACACATAGCGAGGGAGCGACACACACACACAGGGAGGGCGGGACACACACACTCACACACATACACACACACAGCGAGGGAGGGACACACACACACACACACACACAGCAGAGGGAGGGACACACACACACACACAGCGAGGGAGGGACACACACACACACACAACCAGCGAGGGAAGGACACACACAACGAGGGAAGGGACACACACACACACACACACACACACACACACACACACACACACACAGCGAGGGAGGGGAACACACACACACAGCGAGGGTGGGACACACACACAGCGAAGGGAAGGACACACACACACACACACACAGTGAGGGAGGGGCACACACACACACACACACAGAGCGAGGGAGTGACACACACACACACACGCACACACACACAGCGAGGGAGGGACACGCACACACACAGGGAGGGAGGGACAAACACAGCGAGGGAGGGATACAAACACACGGCGAGGGAGGGGCACACACACACACACAGCGAGGGAGTGACACACACACACACACGCACACACACACAGCGAGGGAGGGACACACACACACACAGCGAGGGAGGCACACACACACAGCGAGGGAGGGACACACACACACACACAGAGCGAGGGAGGGACACACACACACACACAGCGAGGGAGGGACACACATACACACACACACACACACACACACACACACACACAGAGCGAGGGAGGGACACACACACACACACAGAGCGAGGGAGGGACACACACACACACAGCGAGGGAGGGACACACACACGCACACACACACACATCGAGGGAGGGACACACACACACACAGCGAGGGAGGGACACACACAGACAGAGCGAGGGAGGGATACACACACACGGCGAGGGAGGGACACACACACACACACACGCAGCGAGGGAGGGACACACACACACACACACACACATCGAGGGAGGGACACACACACAGCGAAGGGAGGGACACACACACACACAGAGTGAGGGAGGGGCACACACACACACACACAGAGCGAGGGAGGGACACACACACAGCGAGGGAGGGACACACACACAGACGCAGCGATGGAGGGACACACACACAGAAAGAGCGAGGGAGGGACACACACACACACACACACACACACACAGCGAGGGAGGGACACACACACACAGCGAGAGAGGCACGCACACACACACACACACACACACAGAGCGAGGGAGGGACACACACTCACACACACAGCGAGGAGGAACACACACACACACACACACGGCGAGGGAGGGACACACACACACACACACACACACAGCGAGGGAGGGACACACACACACACACACACACACACACAGCGAGGGAAGGACACACACACACACACACACACACACAGCGTGGGAGGGACACACATACACACACACAGTCAGCGAGGGAGGGACACAGACACAAACACAGCGAGGGAGGGACACACACGCACACACACACACACACACACACACACACAGCGAGGGAGGGACACACACACAGACACACACACACAGACACACACACAAAGCAAGGGAGGGACACACACACACACAGCGAGGGAGCGACACACACACACACACACACAGAGCGAGGGAGGGACACACACACACACAAACATACACACACACACAGGGAGGGAGGGATACACACACACACACATCGAGGGAGGGACACACACACACACACACACAGCGAGGGAGGGACACACACACACAGAGCGAGGGAGGGAATGACACACACACAGCGAGGGAGGGTCACACACACACACCACGAGGGAGGGACACACACTCACACACAGCGAGGGAGGGACACACACACACACACACATAGCGAGGGAGGGACACACACACACACAGGGAGGGAGGGACACACACACACAAACACAGCGAGGGAGGAACGCACACGCACAGCGAGAGAGGCACGCACACACACACACACACAGAGCGAGGGAGGGACACACACTCACACACACAGCGAAGGAGGAACACAAACACACACACACGGCGAGGGAGGGACACACACACACAAACACACACACAGCGAGGGAGGGACACACACACACACACACACACACACACACAGCGAGGGTGGGACACACACGCACACACACACACACACACAGCGAGGGAGGGACACAGACACAAACACAGCGAGGGAGGGACACATACACACACACACAGCGAGGGAGGGACACACACACACACACAGCGAGGGAGGGACACACACACACACACAGAGCGAGGGAGGGACACACACACACACACACACACACACACACACATCGAGGGAGGGCCACACACAAACACACACACCGAGGGAGGGACACACACACACACACACAAACACAGCGAGGGAAGGACACACACACACACACACACAGAGCGAGGGAGGGACACACACACACACACAGAGCGAGGGAGGGACACACACACACACAGCGAGGGAGGGACACACACACACACACACACACACACAGCGAGGGAGGGACACACACACACAGAGCGAGGGAGGGACAGACACACACACAGCGAGGGAGCGTCACACACACACACCACGAGGGAGAGACACACACTCACACACAGCGAGGGAGGGACACACACACACACACACACACACACACACACACACACATAGCGAGGGTGGGACACACACACACAGGGAGGGAGGGACAAACACACACACAGACACACACACACATAGCGAGGGAGGGACACACACACACAGCGAGGGAGGGACACACACACACACAGCGAGGGAGGCACACACACACAGCGAGGGAGGGACACACACACACACACACAGAGCGAGGGAGGGACACACACACACACACAGCGAGGGAGGGACACACACACACACACACACACACACACACACAGCGCGAGGGAGGGACACACACACACACACACAGAGCGAGTGAGGGACACACACACACACAGCGAGGGAGGGACACACACACGCACACACACACACATCGAGGGAGGGACACACACACACACACAGCGAGGGAGGGACACACACAGACAGAGCGAGGGAGGGACACACACACACACAGCGAGGGAGGGTCACACGCACACACCACGAGGGAGGGACACACACTCAAACACAGCGTGGGAGGGACACACACACACACACACACACACACACACACACATAGCGAGGGAGGGACACACACACACACAGGGAGAGAGGGACAAACACAGCGAGGGAGGGATAAACACACACGGCGAGGGAGGGACACACACACACACACACAGCGAGGGAGTGACACACATACACACATGTACACACACACACACACACACACACACACACATAGCGAGCCAGGGACACACACACACACAGGGAGGGAGGGACAAACACAGCGAGGGAGGGATACACACACACGGCGAGGGAGGGACACACACACACACACACGCAGCGAGGGAGGGACACACACACACACACACACACATCGAGGGAGGGACACACACACAGCGAAGGGAGGGACACACACACACACAGAGTGAGGGAGGGGCACGCACACACACACACAGAGCGAGGGAGGGACACACACACAGCGAGGGAGGGACACACACACAGACGCAGCGATGGAGGGACACACACACAGAAAGAGCGAGGGAGGGACACACACACACACACACACACAGCGAGGGAGGGACACACACACACAGCGAGAGAGGCACGCACACACACACACACACACACACACACAGAGCGAGGGAGGGACACACACTCACACACACAGCGAGGAGGAACACACACACACACACACACACACGGCGAGGGAGGGACACACACACACACACACACACACACACAGCGAGGGAGGGACACACACACACACACACACACACAGCGAGGGAAGGACACACACACACACACACACACACACACACAGCGTGGGAGGGACACACATACACACACACAGTCAGCGAGGGAGGGACACAGACACAAACACAGCGAGGGAGGGACACACACGCACACACACACACACACACACACAGCGAGGGAGGGACACACACACAGACACACACACACAGCAAGGGAGGGACACACACACACACAGCGAGTGAGCGACACACACACACACACACACACACAGAGCGAGGGAGGGACACACACACACACAAACATACACACACACACAGGGAGGGAGGGATACACACACACACACATCGAGGGAGGGACACACACACACACACACAACGAGGGAGGGACACACACACACAGAGCGAGGGAGGGAATGACACACACACAGCGAGGGAGGGTCACACACACACACCACGAGGGAGGGACACACACTCACACACAGCGAGGGACGGACACACACACACACACACATAGCGAGGGAGGGACACACACACACACACAGGGAGGGAGGGACAAACACAGCGAGGGTGGGATACACACACACGTCGAGGGAGGGACACACACACACACACATAGCGATGGAGGGACACACACACACACACAGGGAGGGAGGGACAAACACAGCGAGGGTGGGATACACACACACGGCGAGGGAGGGACACACACACACACACACACATAGCGAGGGAGCGACACACACACACACAGGGAGGGAGGGACAAACACAGCGAGGGTGGGATACACACACACGGCGAGGGAGGGACACACACACACACACAAACAGCGAGGGAGGGACACACACACACACACGCACACACACACAGCGAGGGAGCGACACAGACACAGACACATCCAGGGAGGGACACACACACGCACAGCGAGGGAGGCACACACACACAGCGAGGGAGGGACACACACACACACACACAGAGCGAGGGAGGGACACCCACACACACACAGCGAGGGAGGGACGCACACACACACACAGCGAGGGAGGGACACACACACACACACAGAGTGAGGGAGGGGCACACACACACACACACACACAGAGCGAGGGAGGGACACACACACAGCGAGGGAGGGACACAGACAGAGCTAGGGAGGGACACGCACACACACAGCGAGGGAGGGACACAGACAGAGCGAGGGAGGGACACACACACACACACACACACACAGCGAGGGAGGGACACACACACACAGCGAGTGAGGCACACACACACACACACTCACACACACACAGAGCGAGGGAGGGACACACACTCACACTCACAGCGAGGGAGGAACACACACACACACACGGCGAGGGAGGGACACACACACACACACACACACACACAGCGAGGGAGGGACACACACAGCGAGGGAAGGACACACACACACACACACACACTCAGAGCGAGGATGGGACACACACACACACACACAAACACACACAGCGAGGGAGGGACACACACACACACATCGAGGGAGGGACACACACACACACACAGCGAGGGAGGGACGCACACACACACCACGAGGGAGGGACACACACTCACACACAGCGAGGGAGGGACACACACACACACACACACACACACACACACACACACACACACATAGCGAGGGAGGGACACACACACACACAGGGAGGGAGGGACAAACACAGCGAGGGAGGGATACACACACACTGCGAGGGAGGGACACACAAACAGCGAGGGAGTGACACACACACAGACACGCACACATACACAGCGAAGGAGGGACACACACACACACAGCGAGGAAGGGACACACACACACACACACAGCGAGGGAGGGACACAGACAGAGCGAGGGAGGGACACATACACACACACAGCGAGGGAGGGACACAGACAGAGCGAGGGAGGGACACACACACACACACACACACAGCGTGGGAGGGACACACACACACAGCGAGAGAGGCACGCACACACACACACACACACACACACACACACAGAGGGAGGGACACACACTCACACATACAGCGAGGGAGGGACACACACTCACACACACAGCGAGGGAGGAACACACACACATACACACGGCGAGGGAGGGACACACACACACACATACAGCGAGGGAGGGACACACACTCACACACACAGCGAGGGAGGAACACACACACATACACACGGCGAGGGAGGGACACACACACACACAGCGAGGGAGGGACACACACACACAAACACAGCGAGGGAGGAACGCACACGCACAGCGAGAGAGGCACGCACACACACACACACACAGAGCGAGGGAGGGACACACACTCACACACACAGCGAAGGAGGAACACAAACACACACACACGGCGAGGGAGGGACACACACACACAAACACACACACAGCGAGGGAGGGACACACACACACACACACACACACACACACAGCGAGGGTGGGACACACACGCACACACACACACACACACAGCGAGGGAGGGACACAGACACAAACACAGCGAGGGAGGGACACATACACACACACACAGCGAGGGAGGGACACACACACACACACAGCGAGGGAGGGACACACACACACACACAGAGCGAGGGAGGGACACACACACACACACACACACACACATCGAGGGAGGGCCACACACAAACACACACAGCGAGGGAGGGACACACACACACACACACAAACACAGCGAGGGAAGGACACACACACACACACACACAGAGCGAGGGAGGGACACACACACACACACAGAGCGAGGGAGGGACACACACACACACACAGCGAGGGAGGGACACACACACACAGACACACACACACACAGCGAGGGAGGGACACACACACACAGAGCGAGGGAGGGACAGACACACACACAGCGAGGGAGCGTCACACACACACACCACGAGGGAGAGACACACACTCACACACAGCGAGGGAGGGACACACACACACACACACACACACACACACACACACACATAGCGAGGGTGGGACACACACACACAGGGAGGGAGGGACAAACACACACACAGACACACACACACATAGCGAGGGACGGACACACACACACAGGGAGGGAGGGACAAACACAGCGAGGGAGGGATACACACACACGGCGAGGGAGGGACACACACACACACACAAACAGCGTGGGAGTGACACACACACACACACGCACACACACAGCGAGGGAGGGACACACACACACTCAGCGAGGGAGGGACACACACACACACTCACAGCGAGGGAGGGACACACACACACACTCACAGCGAGGGAGGGACAAACACACACACACACACACAGCGAGGGAGGCACACACACACAGCGAGGTAGGGACACACACACACATACACAGAGCGAGGGAGGGACACACACACACACACAGAAAAGGGAGGGGCACACACACACACACACACACAGAGCAAGGGAGGGACACACACACAGCGAGGGAGGGACACACACACACACACACACACACAGCGATGGAGGGACACACACACACAGCGAGAGAGGCACGCACACACACACACACACACACACACACACACACAGAGCGAGAGAGGGACACACACTCACACACACAGCGAGGGAGGAACACACACACACACACGGCGAGGGAGAGACACACACACACACACACAAAGCGAGGGAGGGACACACACACACACACACACACACACAGCGAGGGAAAGACACACACACACACACACACACACAGCGAGGGAGGGACACACACACACACAGCGAGGGAGGGACACAGACACAAACACAGCGAGGGAGGGACACACACACACAGCGAGGGAGGGACACACACACAGACACACACACACACAGCGAGGGAGGGACACACACACACACAGCGAGGGAGGGACACACACACACACACACACACACTCAGAGCGAGGGAGGGACACACACACACACACACACACACACACACACATACATCGAGGAAGGGACACACACACACACACACACACACAGCGAGGGAGGGACACAGCCACAAACACAGCGAGGGAGGGACACACACACACACACACACACAGCGAGGGAGGGACACACACACAGACACACACACACACACACACACACACACACACACATACACACAGCGAGGGAGGGACACACACACACACATCGAGGGAGGGACACACACACACACACACAGAGGGAGGGACACACACACACACACACACACAGCGAGGGCGGGACACACACACGCACACACAGCAGAGGGAGGGGCACACACACACACACACACACACAGCGAGGGAGGGACACACACACACACACAAACAGCAAGGGAAGGACACACACAACGAGGGAAGGGACACACACACACACACACACACAGCGAGGGAGGGGAACACACACACACACACGCACATAGCTAGGGAGGGACACACACACAGGGAGGGAGGGACAAACACAGCGAGGGAGGGATACACACACACGGCGAGGGAGGGACACACACACACACACAAACAGCGAGGGAGTGACACACACACACACACGCACACACACACTGCGAGGGAGGGACACACACACACTCAGCGAGGGAGGGACACACACACACACTCACAGCGAGGGAGGGACACACACACAGACACACACACACACACACACACACACACACACATCGAGGGAGGGACACACACACACAGACACAGCGAGGGAGGGACACACACACACAGCGAGAGAGGCACGCACACACACACACACACACACAGAGCGAGGGAGGGACACACACTCACACACACACAGCGAGGGAGGGACACACACACACACACACAAACACAGCGAGGGAAGGACACACACACACACACACGCAGCGAGGGAGGAACACACACAAACAGGGAGGGAGGGACAAACACAGCGAGGGAGGGATACACACACACGGGGAGGGAGGGACACACACACACACACACACAAACAGCGTGGGAGTGACACACACACACACACGCACACACACACAGCGAGGGAGGGACACACACACAGTCAGCGAGGGAGGGACACACACACACACTCACAGCGAGGGAGGGACACACACACACACACTCACAGCGAGGCAGGGACAAACACACACACACACACAGCGAGAGAGGCACACACACACAGCGAGGTAGGGACACACACACACATACACAGAGCGAGGGAGGGACACACACACACACACAGCGAGGGAGGGACACACACACACACAGAGTAATGGAGGGGCACACACACACACACACACAGAGCAAGGGAGGGACACACACACAGCGAGGGAGGGACACACACACACACACACACACACGAGGGAGGGACACACACACACAGCGAGAGAGGCACACACACACACACACACACACACACAGAGCGAGGGAGGGACACACACTCACACACACAGCGAGGGAGGAACACACACACACACACGGCGAGGGAGAGACACACACACACACACAAAGCGAGGGAGGGACACACACACACACACACACACACAGCGAGGGAAAGACACACACACACACACACACACACACACACAGCGAGGGAGGGACACACACACACACAGCGAGGGAGGGACACACACACAGACACACACACACACAGCGAGGGAGGGACACACACACACACAGCGACGGAGGGACACACACACACACACACTCAGAGCGAGGGAGGGACACACACACACACACACACACACATACATCGAGGGAGGGACACACACACACACACACACACAGCGAGGGAGGGAAACAGCCACAAACACAGCGAGGAAGGGACACACACACACACACACACACAGCGAGGGAGGGACACACACACAGACACACACACACACACACACACAAACACACACAGCGAGGGAGGGACACACACACACACATCGAGGGAGGGACACACACACACACACAGAGGGAGGGACACACACACACACACACACACACAGCGAGGGCGGGACACACACACACACACAGCAGAGGGAGGGGCACACACACACACACACACACAGCGAGGGAGGGACACACACACACACACAAACAGCGAGGGAAGGACACACACAACGAGGGAAGGGACACACACACACACACACACACACAGCGAGGGAGGGGAACACACACACACACACACACATAGCGAGGGAGGGACACACACACACACACACAGGGAGGTAGGGACAAACACAGCGAGGGAGGGATACACACACACGGCGAGGGAGGGACACACACACACACACAAACAGCGAGGGAGTGACACACACACACACACGCACACACACACTGCGAGGGAGGGACACACACACACTCAGCGAGGGAGGGACACACACACACACTCACAGCGAGGGAGGGACACACACACAGACACACACACACACACACACAGCGAGGGAGGGACACACACACACACATCGAGGGAGGGACACACACACACAGCGAGAGAGGCACGCACACACACACACACACACACACACAGAGAGAAAGGGAGGGACACACACTCACACACACACAGCGAGGGAGGGACACACACACACACACACAAACACAGCGAGGGAAGGACACACACACACACACACACAGCGAGGGAGGGACACAGACACAAACACAGCGAGGGAGGGACACACACACACACAGCGAGGGAGGGACACACACACAGACACACACACACACAGTGAGGGAGGGACACACACACACACACATCGAGGGAGGGACACACACACACACACACAGCGAGAGAGGGACACACACACACACACAAACAGCGAGGGAGGGACACACACACACAGAGCGAAGGAGGGACAGACACACACACAGCGAGGGAGGGTCACACACACACACCATGAGGGAGAGACACACACTCACACACAGCGAGGGAGGGACACACACACACACACACACAATCACACACACACACACAGCGAGGGAGGGACACACACACAGACACACACACACACAGTGAGGGAGGGACACACACACACACATCGAGGGAGGGACACACACACACACACACACAGCGAGGGAGGGACACACACACACACACACAGCGAGGGAGGAACACACACACACAGAGCGAAGGAGGGACAGACACTCACAGCGAGGGAGGGTCACACACACACACCACGAGGGAGAGACACACACTCACACACAGCGAGGGAGGGACACACACACAGACACACACACACACACAGTGAGGGAGGGACACACACACACACATCGAGGGAGGGACACACACACACACACACACAGCGAGGGAGGGACACACACACACACACACAGCGAGGGAGGGACACACACACACACACACACAGCGAGGGAGGGACACACACACAGACACACACACACACACACACACACACACACACACTGCGAGGGAGGGACACACACACACACATCGATGGAGGGACACACACACACACACACAGAGGGAGGGACACACAAACACACACACACAGCGAGGGCGGGACACACACACACACACACAGCAGAGGGAGGGGCACACAAACACACACACACACACACAGCGAGGGAGGGACACACGCACACACAAACAGCGAGGGAAGGACACACACAACGAGGGAAGGGACACACACACACACACACACACACAGCGAGGGAGGGGAACACACACACACACACACATAGCGAGGGAGGGACACACACACACACACAGGGAGGTAGGGACAAACACAGCGAGGGAGGGATACACACACACGGCGAGGGAGGGACACACACACACACACAAACAGCGAGGGAGTGACACACACACACACACGCACACACACACTGCGAGGGAGGGACACACACACACTCAGCGAGGGAGGGACACACACGCACACTCACAGCGAGGGAGGGACACACACACAGACACACACACACACACACAGCGAGGGAGGGACACACACACACAGACACAGCGAGGGAGGGACACACACACACAGCGAGAGAGGCACGCACACACACACACACACACACACACAGAGCGAGGGAGGGACACACACTCACACACACACAGCGAGGGAGGGACACACACACACACACACAAACACAGCGAGGGAAGGACACACACACACACACAGCGAGGGAGGGACACACACACACAGGGAGGGAGGGACAAACACAGCGAGGGAGGGATACAAACACACGGCGAGGGAGGGACACACACACACACACAAACAGCGTGGGAGTGACACACACACACACACGCACACACACACAGCGAGGGAGGGACACACACACAGTCAGCGAGGGACGGACACACGCACACACTCACAGCGAGGGAGGGACACACACACACACACTCACAGCGAGGGAGGGACAAACACACACACACACACACAGCGAGGGAGGCACACACACACAGCGAGGTAGGGACACACACACATACACAGAGCGAGGGAGGGACACACACACACACACAGCGAGGGAGGGACACACACACACACAGAGTAAGGGAGGGGCACACACACACACACACACACAGAGCAAGGGAGGGACACACACACAGCGAGAGAGGCACGCACACACACACACACACACACACACACACACAGAGCGAGGGAGGGACACACACTCACACACACAGCGAGGGAGGAACACACACACACACACGGCGAGGGAGAGACACACACACACACACACAAAGCGAGGGAGGGACACACACACACACACACACACACACACACACAGCGAGGGAAAGACACACACACACACACACACACACACACACAGCGAGGGAGGGACACACACACACACAGCGATGGAGGGACACAGACACAAACACAGCGAGGGAGGAACACACACACACAGCGAGGGAGGGACACACACAGACACACACACACACAGCGAGGGAGGGACACACACACACACAGCGACGGAGGGACACACACACACACACACACACACTCAGAGCGAGGGAGGGACACACACACACACACACACACACATACATCGAGGGAGACACACACACACACACACACACACAGCGAGGGAGGGACACAGCCACAAACACAGCGAGGGAGGGACACACACACACACACACACAGCGAGGGAGGGACACACACACAGACACACACACACACACACACACACACAGCGAGGGAGGGACACACACACACACATCGAGGGAGGGACACACACACACACACACAGAGGGAGGGACACACACACACACACACACAGCGAGGGCGGGACACACACACACTCACAGCGAGGGAGGGACAAACACACACACACACACACACAGCGAGGGAGGCACACATACACAGCGAGGGAGGGACACACACACACATACACAGAGCGAGGGAGGAACACACACACACACACAGCGAGGGAGGGACGCACACACACAATCAGCGAGGGAGGGACACACACACACACAGAGCGAGGGAGGGGCACACACACACACACACACACACACACACACAGAGCGAGGCAGGGACACACACACAGCGAGGGAGGGACACACACACACACACACACACAGAGCGAGGGAGGGACACACACTCACACACACAGCGAGGGAGGAACACACACACACACACACGGCGAGGGAGAGACACACCCACACACACACAAAGCGAGGGAGGGACACACACACTCACACACACACACACACACAGCGAGGGAGGGACACACACACACACACACACACACACACACACACACACACACACACAGCGAGGGAGGGACACACACACACACACAGCGAGGGAGGGACACAGACACAAACACAGCGAGGGAGGGACACACACACACAGCGAGGGAGGGACACACACACAGACACACACACACACAGCGAGGGAGGGACACACACACACACACAGCGAGGGAGGGACACACACACACACACACACACACACACACAGAGCGAGGGAGGGACACACACACACACACACACACACACACACACACACACACATACATCGAGGGAGGGACACACACACACCCACACACAGCGAGGGAGGGACACAGACACAAACACAGCGAGGGAGGGACACACACACACACACACACAGCGAGGGAGGGACACACACAGACACACACACACACAGCGAGGGACGGACACACACACACACAGCGAGGGAGGGACACACACACACACACACACACACACACACACACACACACACAGCGAGGGAGGGACACACACACAAACAGCGAGGGAAGGACACACACAACGAGGGAAGGGACACACACACACACACACACAGCGAGGGAGGGGAACACACACACACAGCAAGGGAGGGACACACACACAGCGAAGGGAGGGACACACACACACACACACACAGAGTGAGTTAGGGGCACACACACACACACATAGAGAGGGAGGGACACACACACACACACACAGGGAGGGAGGGACAAACGCAGCGATGGAGGGAGACACACACACACACACAAACAGCGTGGGAGTGACACACACACACACACGCACACACACACAGCGAGGGAGGGACACACACACACACAGCGAGGGAGGGACACACACACACACACACAGCGAGGGAGGGACACACACACACACACAAACATCGAGGGAAGGACACACACAACGAGGGAAGGGACACACACACACACACACACAGCGAGGGAGGGGAACACACACACACAGCGAGGGAGGGACACACACACACACAGCAGAGGGAGGGACACACACACACACACACACACACACACACAGCGAGGGAGGGACACACACACACACACAAACAGCGAGGGAAGGACACACACAACGAGGGAAGGGACGCACACACACACACACAGCGAGGGAGGGGAACACACACACAGCGAGGGAGGGGCGCGCGCGCACACACACACACACACACACACAGAGCGAGGGAGGGACACACACATGCACTCACAGCGAGGGCGGGACACACACACACACACACACACACACAGAGCGAGGCAGGGACACACACACACACACACAGCGAGGGAGGGACACAAACAGCGAGGGAGGGAAACACACACACACACAGCGAGGGAGGGAGACACACACACACAGACACATACACACACACACACCCAGCGAGGGAGGGACACACACACACACACACACACTCACACACACACACACACACACAACGAGGGAGGGACACACACGCACACACACACAGAGTGAGGGAGGGACACACACAGCGAGGGGGGGCACACACATCGAGCGAGGGAGGGACACACACACACACACACACACACACACACACACAGCGAGGGAGACACACACACACACACACACACACACACACAGAGGGAGGGACACACACAGCGAGGTAGGGATACACACACACACACACACACAGAGCGAGGGAGGGACACAGACACACACACAGCGAGGGAGGGACACAGATAGAGCGAGGGAGGGACACACACACACACACACATCGAGGGAGGGACACGCACACAGCGAGAGAGGCACGCACACACACACACACAGAGCGAGGGAGGGACACACACACACACACAGCGAGGGAGGAACACACACACACACAGGGCGAGGGAGGGACACACACACACACAAACACACAGCGAGGGAGGGACACACACACACACACACACACACGGCGAGGGAGAGACACACACACACACACACAAAGCGAGGGAGGGACACACACACACACACACACACACACACACACACAGCGAGGGAAAGACACACACACACACACACACACACAGCGAGGGAGGGACACACACACACACAGCGAGGGAGGGACACAGACACAAACACAGCGAGGGAGGGACACACACACACAGCGAGGGAGGGACACACACAGACACACACACACACAGCGAGGGAGGGACACACACACACACAGCGACGGAGGGACACACACACACACACACACACACTCAGAGCGAGGGAGGGACACACACACACACACACACACACACATACATCGAGGGAGACACACACACACACACACACACACAGCGAGGGAGGGACACAACCACAAACACAGCGAGGGAGGGACACACACACACACACACACAGCGAGGGAGGGACACACACACAGACACACACACACACACACACACACACAGCGAGGGAGGGACACACACACACACATCGAGGGAGGGACACACACACACACACACAGAGGGAGGGACACACACACACACACACACACAGCGAGGGCGGGACACACACACACTCACAGCGAGGGAGGGACAAACACACACACACACACACAGCGAGGGAGGCACACATACACAGCGAGGGAGGGACACACACACACATACACAGAGCGAGGGAGTAACACACACACACACACAGCGAGGGAGGGACGCACACACACACACAGCGAGGGAGGGACACACACACACACAGAGCGAGGGAGGGGCACACACACACACACACACACACACACACACACAGAGCGAGGCAGGGACACACACACAGCGAGGGAGGGACACACACACACACACACACAGAGCGAGGGAGGGACACACACTCACACACACAGCGAGGGAGGAACACACACACACACACACGGCGAGGGAGAGACACACCCACACACACACAAAGCGAGGGAGGGACACACACACTCACACACACACACACACACAGCGAGGGAGGGACACACACACACACACACACACACACACACACACACACAGCGAGGGAGGGACACACACACACACACAGCGAGGGAGGGACACAGACACAAACACAGCGAGGGAGGGACACACACACACAGCGAGGGAGGGACACACACACAGACACACACACACACAGCGAGGGAGGGACACACACACACACACAGCGAGGGAGGGACACACACACACACACACACACACACACAGAGCGAGGGAGGGACACACACACACACACACACACACACACATACATCGAGGGAGGGACACACACACACCCACACACAGCGAGGGAGGGACACAGACACAAACACAGCGAGGGAGGGACACACACACACACACACACACAGCGAGGGAGGGACACACACAGACACACACACACACAGCGAGGGACGGACACACACACACACAGCGAGGGAGGGACACACACACACACACACACACACACAGCGAGGGCGGGACACACACACACACACACAGCAGAGGGAGGGACACACACACACACACACACACACACACACACACACACACACACACAGCGAGGGAGGGACACACACACAAACAGCGAGGGAAGGACACACACAACGAGGGAAGGGACACACACACACACACACACAGCGAGGGAGGGGAACACACACACACAGCAAGGGAGGGACACACACACAGCGAAGGGAGGGACACACACACACACACACACACAGAGTGAGTTAGGGGCACACACACACACACATAGAGAGGGAGGGACACACACACACACACACAGTAGAGGGAGGGACACACACACATACACACACACACACACACAGCGAGGGAGGGACACACACACACACACACACAAACAGCGAGGGAAGGACACACACAACGAGGGAAGGGACGCACACACACACACACAGCGAGGGAGGGGAACACACACACAGCGAGGGAGGGGCGCGCGCGCACACACACACACACACACAGAGCGAGGGAGGGACACACACATGCACTCACAGCGAGGGCGGGACACACACACACACACACACACACAGAGCGAGGCAGGGACACACACACACACACAGCGAGGGAGGGACACAAACAGCGAGGGAGGGAAACACACACACACAGCGAGGGAGGGAGACACACACACACAGACACATACACACACACACACCCAGCGAGGGAGGGACACACACACACACACACACACTCACACACACACACACACACAACGAGGGAGGGACACACACACACACACACACAGAGTGAGGGAGGGACACACACAGCGAGGGGTGCACACACATCGAGCGAGGGAGGGACACACACACACACACACACACACACACACAGCGAGGGAGACACACACACACACACACACACACACAGAGGGAGGGACACACACAGCGAGGTAGGGATACACACACACACACACACACAGAGCGAGGGAGGGACACAGACACACACACAGCGAGGGAGGGACACAGATAGAGCGAGGGAGGGACACACACACACACACACATCGAGGGAGGGACACGCACACAGCGAGAGAGGCACGCACACACACACACACAGAGCGAGGGAGGGACACACACACACACACAGCGAGGGAGGAACACACACACACACAGGGCGAGGGAGGGACACACACACACACGCAAACACACAGCGAGGGAGGGACACACACACACACACACGGCGAGGGAGAGACACACACACACACACACAAAGCGAGGGAGGGACACACACACACACACACACACACACACACACAGCGAGGGAAAGACACACACACACACACACACACAGCGAGGGAGGGACACACACACACACAGCGAGGGAGGGACACAGACACAAACACAGCGAGGGAGGGACACACACACACAGCGAGGGAGGGACACACACAGACACACACACACACAGCGAGGGAGGGACACACACACACACAGCGACGGAGGGACACACACACACACACACACACACACACACTCAGAGCGAGGGAGGGACACACACACACACACACACACACACACATACATCGAGGGAGACACACACACACACACACACACACACAGCGAGGGAGGGCCACAGCCACAAACACAGCGAGGGAGGGACACACACACACACACACACAGCGAGGGAGGGACACACACACACACACACACACACACACACACACACACACACAGCGAGGGAGGGACACACACACACACATCGAGGGAGGGACACACACACACACACACACAGAGGGAGGGACACACACACACACACACACACACACAGCGAGGGCGGGACACACACACACTCACAGCGAGGGAGGGACAAACACACACACACACACACAGCGAGGGAGGCACACATACACAGCGAGGGAGGGACACACACACACATACACAGAGCGAGGGAGGAACACACACACAAACACAGCGAGGGAGGGACGCACACACACACACAGCGAGGGAGGGACACACACACACACAGAGCGAGGGAGGGGCACACACACACACACACACACACACACACACAGAGCGAGGCAGGGACACACACACAGCGAGGGAGGGAACACACACACACACACACAGAGCGAGGGAGGGACACACACTCACACACACAGCGAGGGAGGAACACACACACACACACACACGGCGAGGGAGAGACACACCCACACACACACAAAGCGAGGGAGGGACACACACACTCACACACACACACACACACAGCGAGGGAGGGACACACACACACACACAAAAAGCGAGGGAGGGACACACACACACACACAGCGAGGGAGGGACACAGACACAAACACAGCGAGGGAGGGACACACACACACAGCGAGGGAGGGACACACACACAGACACACACACACACAGCGAGGGAGGGACACACACACACACACAGCGAGGGAGGGACACACACACACACACACACACACACACACAGAGCGAGGGAGGGACACACACACACACACACACACACACACACACATACATCGAGGGAGGGACACACACACACCCACACACAGCGAGGGAGGGACACAGACACAAACACAGCGAGGGAGGGACACACACACACACACACACAGCGAGGGAGGGACACACACAGACACACACACACACAGCGAGGGACGGACACACACACACACAGCGAGGGAGGGACACACACACACACACACACACACACACAGCGAGGGCGGGACACACACACACACACACAGCAGAGGGAGGGACACACACACACACACACACACACACACACACAGCGAGGGAGGGACACACACACAAACAGCGAGGGAAGGACACACACAACGAGGGAAGGGACACACACACACACACACACAGCGAGGGAGGGGAACACACACACACAGCAAGGGAGGGACACACACATAGCGAAGGGAGGGACACACACACACACACACACACAGAGTGAGTTAGGGGCACACACACACAAACATAGAGAGGGAGGGACACACACACACACACACAGGGAGGGAGGGACAAACGCAGCGACGGAGGGAGACACACACACACACACAAACAGCGTGGGAGTGACACACACACACACACGCACACACACACAGCGAGGGAGGGACACACACACACACAGCGAGGGAGGGACACACACACACACACACAGCGAGGGAGGGACACACACACACAAACATTGAGGGAAGGACACACACAACGAGGGAAGGGACACACACACACACACACACAGCGAGGGAGGGGAACACACACACACAGCGAGGGAGGGACACACACACACACACAGCAGAGGGAGGGACACACACACACACACACACAGCGAGGGAGGGACACACACACACACACACACAAACAGCGAGGGAAGGACACACACAACGAGGGAAGGGACGCACACACACACACACAGCGAGGGAGGGGAACACACACACAACGAGGGAGGGGCGCGCGCGCACACACACATACAGAGCGAGGGAGGGACACACACATGCACTCACAGCGAGGGCGGGACACACACACACACACACACAGAGCGAGGCAGGGACACACACACACACACACAGCGAGGGAGGGACACAAACAGCGAGGGTGGGAAACACACACACACACAGCGAGGGAGGGAGACACACACACACAGACACATACACACACACACACCCAGCGAGGGAGGGACACACACACACACACACACACTCACACACACACACACACACAACGAGGGAGGGACACACACACACACACACACAGAGTGAGGGAGGGACACACACAGCGAGGGGGGGCACACACATCGAGCGAGGGAGGGACACACACACACACAGACACACACACACACAGCGAGGGAGACACACACACACACACACACACACAGGGGGAGGGACACACACAGCGAGGTAGGGATACACACACACACACACACAGAGCGAGGGAGGGACACAGACACACACACAGCGAGGGAGGGACACAGATAGAGCGAGGGAGGGACACACACACACACACACATCGAGGGAGGGACACGCACACAGCGAGAGAGGCACGCACACACACACACACAGAGCGAGGGAGGGACACACACACACACACAGCGAGGGAGGAACACACACACACACAGGGCGAGGGAGGGACACACACACACACACAAACACACAGCGAGGGAGGGACACACACACACACACACACACACAGCGAGGGAGGGACACACACACACACACACAGCGAGGGAGGGACACACACACACACACAGAGAGGGAGGGACACAGACACAAACACAGCGAGGGAGGGACACACACAAACACACAGCGAGGGAGGGACACACACACAGACACACACACACACAGCGAGGGAGGGACACACACACACACACAGCGAGGGAGGGACACGCACACACACACACACACACACACACACACACAGAGCGAGGGAGGGACAGACACACACACAGGGAGGGAGGGTCACACACACACACCACGAGGGAGAGACACACACTCACACACAGCGAGGGAGGGACACACACACACACACACACACACACACACACAATAGCGAGGGAGGGACACATACACACAGGGAGGGAGGGACAAACACACACACAGACACACACACACATAGCGAGGGAGGGACACACACACACAGGGAGGGAGGGACAAACACAGCGAGGGAGGGATACACACACACGGCGAGGGAGGGACACACACACACACACACAAACAGCGTGGGAGTGACACACACACACACACGCACACACACACAGCGAGGGAGGGACACACACACACTCAGCGAGGGAGGGACACACACACACACTCACAGCGAGGGAGGGACACACACACACACTCACAGCGAGGGAGGGACAAACACACACACACACACACAGCGAGGGAGGCACACACATACAGCGAGGTAGGAACACACACACACATACACAGAGCGAGGGAGGGACACACACACACACACAGCGAGGGAGGGACACACTCACACAGAGTGAGGGAGGGGCACACACACACACAGAGCAAGGGAGGGACACACACACAGCGAGGGAGGGACACACACACACACACACACAGCGAGGGAGGGACACACACACACAGCGAGAGAGGCACGCCCACACACACACACACACACACACACACACACACACAGAGCGAGGGAGGGACACACATTCACACACACAGCGAGGGAGGAACACACACACACACGGCGAGGGAGAGACACACACACACACACACAAAGCGAGGGAGGGACACACACACACACACACACACACACAGCGAGGGAAAGACACACACACACACACACACACACACAGCGAGGGAGGGACACACACACACACAGCGAGGGAGGGACACAGACACAAACACAGCGAGGGAGGGACACACACACACAGCGAGGGAGGGACACACACACAGACACACACACACACAGCGAGGGAGGGACACACACACACACACAGCGAGGGAGGGACACACACACACACACACTCAGAGCGAGGGAGGGACACCCACACAAACACACACACACACTCATAGATCGAGGGAGGGACACACACACACACACACACAGCGAGGGAGGGACACAGCCACAAACACAGCGAGGGAGGGACACACACACACACACACACACAGAGGGAGGGACACACACACAGACACACACACACACAGAGTGAAGGAGGGACACACACACACACACACAGAGTGAAGGAGGGACACACACACACACACACACACACACACACACACACACACACAGAGCGAGGGAGGGACACAGACAGAGCGAGGGAGGGACACACACAAACACACACACAGCGAGGGAGGGACACACACACACAGCGAGAGAGGCACGCACACACACACACACACACACACAGAGCGAGGGAGGGACACACACACACACTCACAGCGAGGGAGTAACACACACACATACACACGGCGAGGGAGGGACATTCACACACACACACACACACACAGCGAGGGAGGGACACACACACACACATCGAGGGAGGGACACACACACACACACACAGAGGGAGGGACACACACACACACACACACAGCGAGGGCGGGACACACACACACACACACACAAAGCAGAGGGAGGGGCACACACACACACACAGCGAGGGAGGGACACACACACACACACAAACAGCGAGGGAAGGACACACACAACGAGGGAAGGGACACACACACACACACACACACCGCGAGGGAGGGGAACACACACACACACACACACACATAGCGAGGGAGGGACACACACACACACACAGGGAGGGAGGGACAAACACAGCGAGGGAGGGATACACACACACGGCGAGGGAGGGACACACACACACACACAAACAGAGAGGGAGTGACACACACACACACGCACACACACACTTCGAGGGAGAGACACACACACACTCAGCGAGGGAGGGACACACACACACACACACAGCGAGGGAGGGACACACACACAGACACACACACACACACACACACACACACAGCGAGGGAGGGACACACACACACAGACACAGCGAGGGAGGGACACACACACACAGCGAGAGAGGCACGCACACACACACACACACACACAGAACGAGGGAGGGACACACACTCACACACACACAGCGACGGAGGGACACACACACACACACAAACACAGCGAGGGAAGGACACACACACACACACACACACACAGCGAGGGAGAGACACACACACACAGGGAGGGAGGGACAAACACAGCGAGGGAGGGATACACACACACGGCGAGGGAGGGACACACACACACACACACAAACAGCGTGGGAGTGACACACACACACACACGCACACACACACAGCGAGGGAGGGACACACACACAGTCAGCGAGGGAGGGACACACACACACACTCACAGCGAGGGAGGGACACACACACACACTCACAGCGAGGGAGGGACAAACACACACACACACACACAGCGAGGGAGGGACACACACACACAGCGAGAGAGGCACGCACACACACACACACACACAGAGCGAGGGAGGGACACACATTCACACACTCAGCGAGGGAGGAACACACACACACACACGGCGAGGGAGAGACACACACACACACACACAAAGCGAGGGAGGGACACACACACACACACACACACACACACACACACAGCGAGGGAAAGACACACACACACACACACACAGCGAGGGAGGGACACACACACACACAGCGAGGGAGGGACACAGACACAAACACAGCGAGGGAGGAACACACACACACAGCGAGGGAGGGACAGACACACAGACACACACACACACACACAGCGAGGGTGGGACACACACACACACACAGCGAGGGAGGGACACACACACACATACACACACTCAGAGCGAGGGAGGGACACCCACACACACACACACACACACACATACATCGAGGGAGGGACACACACACACACACACACAGCGAGGGAGGGACACAGCCACAAACACAGCGAGGGAGGGACACACACACACACACACACAGCGAGGGAGGGACACACACACAGACACACACACACACACACACACACACACACACAGCGAGGGAGGGACACACACACACACATCGAGGGAGGGACACACACACACACACACAGAGGGAGGGACACACACACACACACACACACAGCGAGGGCGGGACACACACACACACACACAAAGCAGAGGGAGGGGCACACACACACACACAGCGAGGGAGGGACACAAACACACACAGAGTAAGGGAGGGGCACACACACACACACACACACACAGAGCAAGGGAGGGACACACACACAGCGAGGGAGGGACACACACACACACACACACACACGAGGGAGGGACACACACACACAGCGAGAGAGGCACGCACACACACACACACACACACACACACACACACAGAGCGAGGGAGGGACACACACTCACACACACAGCGAGGGAGGAACACACACACACACACGGCGAGGGAGAGACACACACACACACACAAAGCGAGGGAGGGACACACAGACACACACACACACACACACAGAGAGGGAAAGACACACACACACACACACACACACACACAGCGAGGGAGGGACACACACACACACAGCGAGGGAGAGACACAGACACAAACACAGCGAGGGAGGGACACACACACACAGCGAGGGAGGGACACACACACAGACACACACACACACAGCGAGGGAGGGACACACACACACACAGCGACGGAGGGACACACACACACACACACACACACTCAGAGCGAGGGAGGG
This sequence comes from Chiloscyllium punctatum, assembly GCF_047496795.1. Taxonomy (NCBI): domain Eukaryota; kingdom Metazoa; phylum Chordata; class Chondrichthyes; order Orectolobiformes; family Hemiscylliidae; genus Chiloscyllium; species Chiloscyllium punctatum. Next base: position 108,704,028 of record NC_092744.1, read on the forward strand.
ACACACACACACACACACACACACACACATACATCGAGGGAGTGACACACACACACACACACACACATCGAGGGAGGGACACAGCCACAAACACAGCGAGGGAGGGACACACACACACACACACACAGCGAGGGAGGGACACACACACAGACACACACACACACACACACACACACGCACACAAAGCAGAGGGAGGGGCACACACACACACACACACACACACAGCGAGGGAGGGACACACACACACACACAAACAGCGAGGGAAGGACACACACAACGAGGGAAGGGACACACACACACACACACACACACAGCGAGGGAGGGGAACACACACACACACACACACAC
>NC_092744.1:108711875-108714375 GCF_047496795.1 Chiloscyllium punctatum
CACACAGCGAGGGAGGGACACACACACACTCAGCGAGGGAGGGACACACACACACACTCACAGCGAGGGAGGGACACACACACACACACGCACAGCGAGGGAGGGACAAACACACACACACACACACAGCGAGGGAGGCACACACACACAGCGAGGGAGGGACACACACACACACACAGACACACACACACACACAGCGAGGGAGGGACACACACACACAGAGCGAGGGAGAAACAGACACAAACACAGCGAGGGAGGGACGCACACACACACACAGCGAGTGAGGGACACACACACACACAGAGTGAGGGAGGGGCACACACACACACACACACAGAGCAAGGGAGGGACACACACACAGCGAGGGAGGGACACACACACACACACACACACAGAGAGGGAGGGACACACACACACAGTGAGAGAGGCACGCACACACTCGCACACACACACACACACACACACACACAGAGCGAGGGAGGGACACACACTCACACACACAGCGAGGGAGGAACACACACACACACACGGCGAGGGAGAGACACACACACACACACACAAAGCGAGGGAGGGACACACACACACACACACACACACACACACACACAGAGCGAGGGAGGGACAGACACACACACAGGGAGGGAGGGTCACACACACACACCACGAGGGAGAGACACACACTCACACACAGCGAGGGAGGGACACACACACACACACACACACACACAGCGAGGGAGGGACACACACACACTCAGCGAGGGAGGGACACACACACACAGGGAGGGAGGGACAAACACACACACAGACACACACACACATAGCGAGGGACGGACACACACACACAGGGAGGGAGGGACAAACACAGCGAGGGAGGGATACACACACACGGCGAGGGAGGGACACACACACACACACAAACAGCGTGGGAGTGACACACACACACACGCGCACACACACAGCGAGGGAGGGACACACACACACTCAGCGAGGGAGGGACACACACACACACTCACAGCGAGGGAGGGACACACACACACACTCACAGCGAGGGAGGGACAAACACACACACACACACACAGCGAGGGAGGCACACACACACAGCGAGGTAGGGACACACACACACATACACAGAGCGAGGGAGGGACACACACACACACACAGAAAAGGGAGGGGCACACACACACACACACAGAGCAAGGGAGGGACACACACACAGCGAGGGAGGGACACACACACACACACACACACAGCGATGGAGGGACACACACACACAGCGAGAGAGGCACGCACACACACACACACACACACACACACACACAGAGCGAGAGAGGGACACACACTCACACACACAGCGAGGGAGGAACACACACACACACACGGCGAGGGAGAGACACACACACACACACACAAAGCGAGGGAGGGACACACACACACACACACACACACACAGCGAGGGAAAGACACACACACACACACACAGCGAGGGAGGGACACACACACGCACAGCGAGGGAGGGACACAGACACAAACACAGCGAGGGAGGGACACACACACACAGCGAGGGAGGGACACACACACAGACACACACACACATAGCGAGGGAGGGACACACACACACACAGCGAGGGAGGGACACACACACACACACACACACACACACACACACATACATCGAGGAAGGGACACACACACACACACACACACACAGCGAGGGAGGGACACAGCCACAAACACAGCGAGGGAGGGACACACACACACACACACACACAGCGAGGGAGGGACACACACACAGACACACACACACACACACACACACACACACACACACATACACACAGCGAGGGAGGGACACACACACACACATCGAGGGAGGGACACACACACACACACAGAGGGAGGGACACACACACACACACACACACACAGCGAGGGCGGGACACACACACGCACACACAGCAGAGGGAGGGGCACACACACACACACACACACACAGCGAGGGAGGGACACACACACACACACAAACAGCAAGGGAAGGACACACACAACGAGGGAAGGGACACACACACACACACACACAGCGAGGGAGGGGAACACACACACACACACGCACATAGCGAGGGAGGGACACACACACACACACAGGGAGGGAGGGACAAACACAGCGAGGGAGGGATACACACACACGGCGAGGGAGGGACACACACACACACACAAACAGCGAGGGAGTGACACACACACACACACAGAGGGAGGGACACACACACACACACACACACAGCGAGGGCGGGACACACACACGCACACACAGCAGAGGGAGGGGCACACACACACACACACGCACATAGCGAGGGAGACACACACACACACACACAGGGAGGGAGGGACAAACACAGCGAGGGAGGGATACACACACACGGCGAGGGAGGGACATACACACACACACAAACAGCGAGGGAGTGACACACACACACACACGCACACACACACTGCGAGGGAGGGA
>NC_092744.1:108719375-108724375 GCF_047496795.1 Chiloscyllium punctatum
ACACACTCACACACACAGCGAGGGAGGAACACATACACACACACACGGCGAGGGAGAGACACACCCACACACACACAAAGCGAGGGAGGGACACACACACTCACACACACACACACACACAGCGAGGGAGGGACACACACACACACACACACACACACACACACACACACACACAGCGAGGGAGGGACACACACACACACACAGCGAGGGAGGGGCACAGACACAAACACAGCGAGGGAGGGACACACACACACAGCTAGGGAGGGACACACACACAGACACACACACACACAGCGAGGGAGGGACACACACACACACACAGCGAGGGAGGGACACACACACACACACACACACACACAGACACACACAGAGCGAGGGAGGGACACACACACACACACACACACACACACACACATACATCGAGGGAGGGACACACACACACCCACACACAGCGAGGGAGGGACACAGACACAAACACAGCGAGGGAGGGACACACACACACACACACACAGCGAGGGAGGGACACACACAGACACACACACACACAGCGAGGGACGGACACACACACACACAGCGAGGGAGGGACACACACACACACACACACACACAGCGAGGGCGGGACACACACACACACACACAGCAGAGGGAGGGACACACACACACACACACACACACACACACACACACACAGCGAGGGAGGGACACACACACAAACAGCGAGGGAAGGACACACACAACGAGGGAAGGGACACACACACACACACACACACACAGCGAGGGAGGGGAACACACACACACACACACACATAGCGAGGGAGGGACACACACACACACACAGGGAGGTAGGGACAAACACAGCGAGGGAGGGATACACACACACGGCGAGGGAGGGACACACACACACACACAAACAGCGAGGGAGTGACACACACACACACACGCACACACACACTGCGAGGGAGGGACACACACACACTCAGCGAGGGAGGGACACACACACACACTCACAGCGAGGGAGGGACACACACACAGACACACATACACACACACACACACACAGCGAGGGAGGGACACACACACACAGACACAGCGAGGGAGGGACACACACACACAGCGAGAGAGGCACGCACACACACACACACACACACACAGAGCGAGGGAGGGACACACACTCACACACACACAGCGAGGGAGGGACACACACACACACACACAAACACAGCGAGGGAAGGACACACACACACACACAGCGAGGGAGGGACACACACACACAGGGAGGGAGGGACAAACACAGCGAGGGAGGGATACAAACACACGGCGAGGGAGGGACACACACACACACACAAACAGCGTGGGAGTGACACACACACACACACGCACACACACACAGCGAGGGAGGGACACACACACAGTCAGCGAGGGACGGACACACGCACACACTCACAGCGAGGGAGGGACACACACACACACACTCACAGCGAGGGAGGGACAAACACACACAGCGAGGGAGGCACACACACACAGCGAGGTAGGGACACACACACATACACAGAGCGAGGGAGGGACACACACACACACACAGCGAGGGAGGGACACACACACACACAGAGTAAGGGAGGGGCACACACACACACACACACACAGAGCAAGGGAGGGATACACACACAGCGAGAGAGGCACGCACACACACACACACACACACACACTCACAGAGCGAGGGAGGGACACACACTCACACACACAGCGAGGGAGGAACACACACACACACACGGCGAGGGAGAGACACACACACACACACACAAAGCGAGGGAGGGACACACACACACACACTCACACACACACACAGCGAGGGAAAGACACACACACACACACACACACACACACACACACAGCGAGGGAGGGACACACACACACACAGCGAGGGAGGGACACAGACACAAACACAGCGAGGGAGGGACACACACACACAGCGAGGGAGGGACACACACAGACACACACACACACAGCGAGGGAGGGACACACACACACACAGCGACGGAGGGACACACACACACACACACACACACTCAGAGCGAGGGAGGGACACACACACACACACACACACACACATACATCGAGGGAGACACACACACACACACACACACACAGCGAGGGAGGGACACAGCCACAAACACAGCGAGGGAGGGACACACACACACACACACACAGCGAGGGAGGGCCACACACACAGACACACACACACACACACACACACACACACACACAGCGAGGGAGGGACACACACACACACATCGAGGGAGGGACACACACAGAGGGAGGGACACACACACACACACACACAGCGAGGGCGGGACACACACACACTCACAGCGAGGGAGGGACAAACACACACACACACACACAGCGAGGGAGGCACACATACACAGCGAGGGAGGGACACACACACACATACACAGAGCGAGGGAGGAACACACACACACACACAGCGAGGGAGGGACGCACACACACACACAGCGAGGGAGGGACACACACACACACAGAGCGAGGGAGGGGCACACACACACACACACACACACACAGAGCGAGGCAGGGACACACACACAGCGAGGGAGGGAACACACACACACACACACAGAGCGAGGGAGGGACACACACTCACACACACAGCGAGGGAGGAACACATACACACACACACGGCGAGGGAGAGACACACCCACACACACACAAAGCGAGGGAGGGACACACACACTCACACACACACACACACACAGCGAGGGAGGGACACACACACACACACACACACACACACACACACACACACACAGCGCGGGAGGGACACACACACACACACAGCGAGGGAGGGGCACAGACACAAACACAGCGAGGGAGGGACACACACACACAGCTAGGGAGGGACACACACACAGACACACACACACACAGCGAGGGAGGGACACACACACACACACAGCGAGGGAGGGACACACACACACACACACACACACAGACACACACAGAGCGAGGGAGGGACACACACACACACACACACACACACACACACATACATCGAGGGAGGGACACACACACACCCACACACAGCGAGGGAGGGACACAGACACAAACACAGCGAGGGAGGGACACACACACACACACACACAGCGAGGGAGGGACACACACAGACACACACACACACAGCGAGGGACGGACACACACACACACAGCGAGGGAGGGACACACACACACACACACACACACACAGCGAGGGCGGGACACACACACACACACACAGCAGAGGGAGGGACACACACACACACACACACACACACACACACACACACACACAGCGAGGGAGGGACACACACACAAACAGCGAGGGAAGGACACACACAACGAGGGAAGGGACACACACACACACACACACAGCGAGGGAGGGGAACACACACACACAGCGAGGGAGGGACACACACACACACAGCAGAGGGAGGGACACACACACACACACACACACACACACACAGCGAGGGAGGGACACACACACACACACACACAAACAGCGAGGGAAGGACACACACAACGAGGGAAGGGACGCACACACACACACACAGCGAGGGAGGGGAACACACACACAGCGAGGGAGGGGCGCGCGCGCACACACACACACACACACACACACAGAGCGAGGGAGGGACACACACATGCACTCACAGCGAGGGCGGGACACACACACACACACACACACACACAGAGCGAGGAAGGGACACACACACACACACACACAGCGAGGGAGGGACACAAACAGCGAGGGAGGGAAACACACACACACACAGCGAGGGAGGGAGACACACACACACAGACACATACACACACACACACCCAGCGAGGGAGGGACACACACACACACACACACACTCACACACACACACACACACAACGAGGGAGGGACACACACACACACACACACAGAGTGAGGGAGGGACACACACAGCGAGGGGGGGCACACACATCGAGCGAGGGAGGGACACACACACACACACACACACACACAGCGAGGGAGACACACACACACACACACACACACACACAGAGGGAGGGACACACACAGCGAGGTAGGGATACACACACACACACACACAGAGCGAGGGAGGGACACAGACACACACACAGCGAGGGAGGGACACAGATAGAGCGAGGGAGGGACACACACACACACACACATCGAGGGAGGGACACGCACACAGCGAGAGAGGCACGCACACACACACACAGAGCGAGGGAGGGACACACACACACACACACACAGCGAGGGAGGAACACACACACACACAGGGCGAGGGAGGGACACACATACACACACAAACACACAGCGAGGGAGGGACACACACACACACACACACACACAGCGAGGGAGGGACACACACACACACACACAGCGAGGGAGGGACACACACACACACACAGAGAGGGAGGGACACAGACACAAACACAGCGAGGGAGGGACACACACAAACACACAGCGAGGGAGGGACACACACACAGACACACACACACACAGCGAGGGAGGGACACACACACACACACAGCGAGGGAGGGACACGCACACACACACACACACACACACACACACAGAGCGAGGGAGGGACAGACACACACACAGGGAGGGAGGGTCACACACACACACCACGAGGGAGAGACACACACTCACACACAGCGAGGGAGGGACACACACACACACACACACACACACACACACACACACAATAGCGAGGGAGGGACACATACACACAGGGAGGGAGGGACAAACACACACACAGACACACACACACATAGCGAGGGAGGGACACACACACACAGGGAGGGAGGGACAAACACAGCGAGGGAGGGATACACACACACGGCGAGGGAGGGACACACACACACACACACAAACAGCGTGGGAGTGACACACACACACACACGCACACACACACAGCGAGGGAGGGACACACACACACTCAGCGAGG
>NC_092744.1:108731875-108736875 GCF_047496795.1 Chiloscyllium punctatum
CACACACAGCGAGGGAGGGACACACACACACACACAGAGTGGGAGGGACACAGACACAAACACAGCGAGGCAGGAACACACACACACACACACACAGCGAGGGAGGGACACACACACAGACACACACACACACACAGCGAGGGAGGGACACACACACACACACACACACAGCGAGGGAGGGGAACACACACACACACACACACACACATAGCGAGGGAGGGACACACACACACACTCACAGCGAGGGAGGGACACACACACACACACTCACAGCGAGGGAGGGACAAACACACACACACACACACACAGCGAGGGAGGCACACACACAGCGAGGTAGGGACACACACACACACACAGCGAGGAGGGACACACACACACACAGAGTAAGGGAGGGGCACACACACACACACACACAGAGCAAGGGAGGGACACACACACAGCGAGGGAGGGACACACACACACACACACACACACGAGGGAGGGACACACACACACAGCGAGAGAGGCACGCACACACACACACACACACACACACACAGAGCGAGGGAGGGACACACACACATACAGCGAGGGAGGAACACACACACACACACGGCGAGGGAGAGACACACACACACACACACACAAAGCGAGGGAGGGACACACACACACACACACACACACACACACACACACACACACAGGGAAAGACACACACACACACACACACACACACACACACACAGCGAGGGAGGGACACACACACACACAGCGAGGGAGGGACACAGACACAAACACAGCGAGGGAGGGACACACACACACAGCGAGGGAGGGACACACACACACAGACACACACACTCACAGCGAGGGAGGGACACACACACACACAGCGACGGAGGGACACACACACACACACACACACACTCAGAGCGAGGGAGGGACACACACACACACACACACACACACATACATCGAGGGAGGGACACACACACACACACACACACAGCGAGGGAGGGACACAGCCACAAACACAGCGAGGGAGGGACACACACACACACACACACAGCGAGGATGGGACACACACACAGACACACACACACACACACACACACACGCACACACAGCGAGGGAGGGACACACACACACACATCGAGGGAGGGACACACACACACACAGAGGGAGGGACACACACACACACACACACAGCGAGGGCGGGACACACACACACACACAGCAGAGGGAGGGGCACACACACACACACACGCACAGCGAGGGAGGGACACACACACACACACAAACAGCGAGGGAAGGACACACACAACGAGGGAAGGGACACACACTCACACACAGCGAGGGAGGGGAACACACACACACACACACACATAGCGAGGGAGGGACACACACACACACACAGGGAGGGAGGGACAAACACAGCGAGGGAGGGATACACACACACGGCGAGGGAGGGACACACACACACACACAAACAGCGAGGGAGTGACACACACACACACGCACACACACACTGCGAGGGAGGGACACACACACACTCAGCGAGGGAGGGACACACACACACACTCACAGCGAGGGAGGGACACAGACACAGACACACACACACACACACACACACACAGCGAGGGAGGGACACACACACACACATCGAGGGAGGGACACACACACACACAGCGAGAGAGGCACGCACACACACACACACACACACACAGAGAAAGGGAGGGACACACACTCACACACACACAGCGAGGGAGGGACACACACAGCGAGGGAGGGATACACACACACACACACAGAGCGAGGGAGGGACACAGACACACACACAGCGAGGGAGGGACACAGATAGAGCGAGGGAGGGACACACACACACACACATCGAGGGAGGGACACGCACACAGCGAGAGAGGCACGCACACACACACACACAGAGCGAGGGAGGGAAACACACACACACACACACACAGCGAGGGAGGAACACACACACACACAGGGCGAGGGATAGACACACACGCACACACAAACACACAGCGAGGGAGGGACACACACACACACACACACACACACACACACACACACACACACAGCGAGGGAGGGACACACACACACACACACACACACAGCGAGGGAGGGACACACACACACACACACACACACACACACACACACACACACACACACAGAGCGAGGGAGGGACACACACTCACACACACACAGCGAGGGAGGGACACACACACACACACACAAACACAACGAGGGAAGGACACACACACACACACACACAGCGAGGGAGGGACACACACACAGACACACACACACACAGTGAGGGAGGGACACACACACACAGCGAGTGAGGGACAGACACACACACACACACACAGAGCGAGGGAGGGACACACACACACACACAGACACACACACACACAGCGAGGGAGGGACACACACACACAGAGCGAGGGAGGGACAGACACACACACAGCGAGGGAGGGTCACACACACATACCACCAGGGAGAGACACACACTCACACACAGCGAGGGAGGGACACACACACAGCGAGGGAGGGACACACACACACACACACACAGAGCGAGGGAGGGACACACACACACACACAGACACACACACACACAGCGAGGGAGGGACACACACACACAGAGCGAGGGAGGGACAGACACACACACAGCGAGGGAGGGTCACACACACATACCACCAGGGAGAGACACACACTCACACACAGCGAGGGAGGGACACACACACACACACACACACACACACATAGCGAGGGAGGGACACACACACACAGGGAGGGAGGGACAAACACACACACAGACACACACACACACAGCGAGGGAGGGACACACACACACACACGGCGAGGGAGGGACACACACACACACACAAACAGCGAGGGAGTGACACACACACACACACGCACATACACACAGCGAGGGAGGGACACACACACACTCAGCGAGGGAGGGACACACACACACACTCACAGCGAGGGAGGGACACACACACACACACTCACAGCGAGGGAGGGACAAACACACACACACACACACAGCGAGGGAGGCACACACACACAGCGAGGGAGGGACACACACACACACACACACAGCGAGGGAGGGACACACACACACAGCGAGAGAGGCACGCACGCACGCACACACACACACACACACACACACACACAGAGCGAGGGAGGGACACACACTCACACACACAGCGAGGGAGGAACACACACACACACACACACGGCGAGGGAGAGACACACCCACACACACACAAAGCGAGGGAGAGACACACCCACACACACACAAAGCGAGGGAGGGGCACACACACACACACACACACACACACAGAGCGAGGGAGGGACTCACACTCACACACACACAGCGAGGGAGGGACACACACAAACACACACAAACACAGCGAGGGAAGGACACACACACAGACACACACAGCGAGGGAGGGACACAGACACAAACACAGCGAGGGAGGGACACACACACACACACACACACAGCGAGGGAGTGACACACACACACACACACACGCACACACACACAGCGAGGGAGGGACACACACACACTCAGCGAGGGAGGGACACACACACACACACTCAAAGCGAGGGAAGGACAAACACACACACACACACACACAGCGAGGGAGGCACACACACACAGCGAGGGAGGGACACACACACACATACACAGAGCGAGGGAGGGACACACACACACACACAGCGAGGGAGGGACGCACACACACACACAGCGAGGGAGGGACACACACACACACAGAGCGAGGGAGGGGCACACACACACACACACACACACACACACAGAGCGTGGGAGGGACACACACACAGCGAGGGAGGGACACACACACACACACACACAGCGAGGGAGGGACACACACACACAGCGAGAGAGGCACGCACGCACGCACACACACACACACACACACACACACACAGAGCGAGGGAGGGACACACACTCACACACACAGCGAGGGAGGAACACACACACACACACACGGCGAGGGAGAGACACACCCACACACACACAAAGCGAGGGAGGGACACACACACACACACACACACACACACACACACACAGCGAGGGAAGGACACACACACAGACACACACACACACAGCGAGGGAGGGACACACACACACACACACAGCGAGGGAGGGACACACACACACACACACACACACACACACAGAGCGAGGGAGGGACACACACACACACACACACACACACATACATCGAGGGAGGGACACACACACACACACACAGCGAGGGAGGGACACAGACACAAACACAGCGAGGGAGGGACACACACACACACGCACAGCGAGGGAGGGACACACACAGAGACACACACACACACACACACACACACACACACAGCGAGGGAGGGACACACACACACATCGAGGGAGGGACACACACACACACAGCGAGGGAGGGACACACACACACACACACACACAGCGATGGCGGGACACACACACACACACAGAGCAGAGGGAGGGACACACACACACACACACACACACACACACAGCGAGGGAGGGACACACACACACACACAAACAGCGAGGAAAGGACACACACAATGAGGGAAGGGACACACACACACACACACAGCGAGGGAGGGGAACACACACACACAGCAAGGGAGGGACACACACACAGCGAAGGGAGGGACACACACACACACACACAGAGTGAGGGAGGGGCACACACACACACACACACACATAGCGAGGGAGGGACACACACACACACACACAGGGAGAGGGAGGGACAAACACAGCGAGGGAGGGACACACACACACACACACAAACAGCGAGGGAGTGACACACACACACACACGCACACACACACAGCGAGGGAGGGACACACACACACACAGCGAGGGAGGGACACACACACACACACACACACACACAGCGAGGGAGGGACACACACACACACACAAACAGCGAGGGAAGGAC
>NC_092744.1:108739375-108741875 GCF_047496795.1 Chiloscyllium punctatum
ACCACGAGGGAGGGACACACACTCACACACAGCGAGGGAGGGACACACACAAACACACATACACACACACACACACACACACATCGCGAGGGAGGGTCACACACACACACAGGGAGGGAGGGACAAACACAGCGAGGGAGGGATACACACACACGGCGAGGGAGGGACACACACACACACACACACACACAGCGAGGGAGTGACACACACACACACGTACACACACACACACAGCGAGGGAGGGACACACACACACACACATCCAGGGAGGGACACACACACACACAGCGAGGGAGGGACACACACACACACACACACACACACACACACACACACAGCGAGGGAGGGACACACACACACACACAGCAGAGGGAGGGACACACACACACACACAGCGAGGGAGGGACACACAAACACACACAAACAGCGAAGGAAGGACACACACAACGAGGGAAGGGACACACAAACACACACACACAGCGAGGGAGGGGAACACACACACACAGCGAGGCAGGGACACAAACACAGCGAAGGGAGGGACACACACACACACACACAGCGAGGCAGGGACACACACACAGCGAGGGAGGGACACAGACAGAGCGAGGGAGGGACACACACACACACAGACACAGCGAGGGAGGGACACACACACACAGCGAGAGAGGCACGCACACACACACACACACACACACACACACACAGAGCGAGGGAGGGACACACACTCACACACACACAGCGAGGGAGGGACACACACACACACACACAAACACAGCGAGGGAAGGAGACACACACACACACAGCGAGGGAGGGACACACACACAGACACACACACACACAGTGAGGGAGGGACACACACACACACAGCGAGGGAGGGACACACACACACACACACACACAGAGCGAGGGAGGGACACACACACACATCGAGGGAGGGGGACACACACACACACAGCGAGTGAGGGACACACACACACACACACAGCGAGGGAGGGACACACACACAGAGCGAAGGAGGGACAGACACACACACAGCGAGGGAGGGTCACACACACACACCACGAGGGAGAGACACACACTCACACACAGCGAGGGAGGGACACACACACACACACACAGCGAGGGAGGGACACACACACACAGAGCGAGGGCGGGACAGACACACACACAGCGAGGGAGGGTCACACACACACACCACGAGGGAGAGACACACACTCACACACAGCGAGGGAGGGACACACACACACACACACACACACACACACACACACACACACACATAGCGAGGGAGGGACACACACGCACAGGGAGGGAGGGACAAACACACACACAGACACACACACACATAGCGAGGGAGGGACACACACACACACAGGGAGGGAGGGACAAACACAGCGAGGGAGGGATACACACACACGGCGAGGGAGGGACACACACACACACAAACAGCGAGGGAGTGACACACACAAACACACGCACACACACACAGCGAGGGAGGGACACACACACACACAGCGAGGGAGGGACACACACACACATACACAGAGCGAGGGAGGGACACACACACACACACACAGCGAGGGAGGGACGCACACACACACACAGCGAGGGAGGGACACACACACACACAGAGTGAGGGAGTGGCACACACAAACACACGCACACAGAGCGAGGGAGGGACACACACAGAGCGAGGGAGGGACACACACACACACACACAGCGAGGGAGGGACACACACACACAGCGAGAGAGGGACACACACACACACACACACACAGCGAGGGAGGGACACACACACACAGCGAGAGAGGCACGCACGCACACACACACACACACACACACACACACAGAGCGAGGTAGGAACACACACACACACGGCGAGGGAGAGACACACATACACACACACAAAGCGAGGGAGGGACACACACACACATACACACACACAGCGAGGGAGGGACAGACACACACACACACACACACACACACACAGCGAGGGAGGGACACACACACACACACAGCGAGGGAGGGGCACAGACACAAACACAGCGAGGGAGGGACACACACACACAGCGAGGGAGGGACACACACACAGACACACACACACACAGCGAGGGAGGGACACACACACACAGCGAGGGAGGGACACACACACACACACACACAGCGAGGGAGGGACACACACACACAGCGAGGGAGGGACACACACACACACACACACACAGAGCGAGGGAGGGACACACACACACACTCACACACACACAGCGAGGGAGGGACACAGAGACAAACACAGCGAGGGAGGGACACACACACACACACACAGCGAGGGAGGGACACACACACACAGACACACACACACACACACACACACACACAGCGAGGGAGGGACACACATACACACATCGAGGGAGGGACACACACACACACACAGCGAGGGAGGGACACACACACACTGCGAGAGAGGAACGCACACACACACGCACACACACACACACACACACA
>NC_092744.1:108749375-108759375 GCF_047496795.1 Chiloscyllium punctatum
GGTCACACACACACACCACGAGGGAGGGACACACACTCACACACAGCGAGGGAGGGACACACACACACACACATACACACACACACACACACACACACATCGCGAGGGAGGGTCACACACACACACAGGGAGGGAGGGACAAACACAGCGAGGGAGGGATACACACACACGGCGAGGGAGGGACACACACACACACACACACACACAGCGAGGGAGTGACACACACACACACGTACACACACACACACAGCGAGGGAGGGACACACACACACACACATCCAGGGAGGGACACACACACACAGTGCGAGGGAGGGACACACACACACACACACACACACACACACACACACACAGCGAGGGAGGGACACACACACACACAGCAGAGGGAGGGACACACACACACACACAGCGAGGGAGGGACACACAAACACACACAAACAGCGAAGGAAGGACACACACAACGAGGGAAGGGACACACAAACACACACACACAGCGAGGGAGGGGAACACACACACACAGCGAGGCAGGGACACAAACACAGCGAAGGGAGGGACACACACACACACACACAGCGAGGCAGGGACACACACACAGCGAGGGAGGGACACAGACAGAGCGAGGGAGGGACACACACACACACAGACACAGCGAGGGAGGGACACACACACACAGCGAGAGAGGCACGCACACACACACACACACACACACACACACACAGAGCGAGGGAGGGACACACACTCACACACACACAGCGAGGGAGGGACACACACACACACACAAACACAGCGAGGGAAGGAGACACACACACACACAGCGAGGGAGGGACACACACACAGACACACACACACACAGTGAGGGAGGGACACACACACACACAGCGAGGGAGGGACACACACACACACACACACACAGAGCGAGGGAGGGACACACACACACATCGAGGGAGGGGGACACACACACACACAGCGAGGGAGGGACACACACACACACACACAGCGAGGGAGGGACACACACACAGAGCGAAGGAGGGACAGACACACACACAGCGAGGGAGGGTCACACACACACACCACGAGGGAGAGACACACACTCACACACAGCGAGGGAGGGACACACACACACACACACAGCGAGGGAGGGACACACACACACAGAGCGAGGGCGGGACAGACACACACACAGCGAGGGAGGGTCACACACACACACCACGAGGGAGAGACACACACTCACACACAGCGAGGGAGGGACACACACACACACACACACACACACACACACACACACACACACACACATAGCGAGGGAGGGACACACACACACAGGGAGGGAGGGACAAACACACACACAGACACACACACACATAGCGAGGGAGGGACACACACACACACAGGGAGGGAGGGACAAACACAGCGAGGGAGGGATACACACACACGGCGAGGGAGGGACACACACACACACAAACAGCGAGGGAGTGACACACACAAACACACGCACACACACACAGCGAGGGAGGGACACACACACACAGCGAGGGAGGGACACACACACACATACACAGAGCGAGGGAGGGACACACACACACACACACAGCGAGGGAGGGACGCACACACACACACAGCGAGGGAGGGACACACACACACACAGAGTGAGGGAGTGGCACACACAAACACACGCACACAGAGCGAGGGAGGGACACACACAGAGCGAGGGAGGGACACACACACACACACACAGCGAGGGAGGGACACACACACACAGCGAGAGAGGGACACACACACACACACACACACAGCGAGGGAGGGACACACACACACAGCGAGAGAGGCACGCACGCACACACACACACACACACACACACACACAGAGCGAGGTAGGAACACACACACACACGGCGAGGGAGAGACACACATACACACACACAAAGCGAGGGAGGGACACACACACACATACACACACACAGCGAGGGAGGGACAGACACACACACACACACACACACACACACAGCGAGGGAGGGACACACACACACACACAGCGAGGGAGGGACACAGACACAAACACAGCGAGGGAGGGACACACACACACAGCGAGGGAGGGACACACACACAGACACACACACACACAGCGAGGGAGGGACACACACACACAGCGAGGGAGGGACACACACACACACACACACAGCGAGGGAGGGACACACACACACAGCGAGGGAGGGACACACACACACACACACACACAGAGCGAGGGAGGGACACACACACACACTCACACACACACAGCGAGGGAGGGACACAGAGACAAACACAGCGAGGGAGGGACACACACACACACACACAGCGAGGGAGGGACACACACACACAGACACACACACACACACACACACACACACAGCGAGGGAGGGACACACATACACACATCGAGGGAGGGACACACACACACACACAGCGAGGGAGGGACACACACACACTGCGAGAGAGGAACGCACACACACACGCACACACACACACACACACACAGAGCGAGGGAGGGACACACACTCACACACACACAGCGAGGGAGGGACACACACACACACACACAAACACAGCGAGGGAAGGACACACACACACACACACACAGCGAGGGAGGGACACAGACACAAACACAGCGAGGGAGGGACACACACACACACACACACAGCTAGGGAGGGACACACACACAGACACACACACACACAGTGAGGGAGGGACACACACACACAGCGAGGGAGGGACACACACACACACACACACAGAGCGAGGGAGGGACACACACACACACACACAAACACACACACGCAGCGAGGGAGGGACACACACAAACACATCGAGGGAGGGACACACACACACACACACACACAGCGAGGGAGGGACACACACACACACACACAGCGAGGGAGGGACACACACACACAGAGCGAGGGAGGGACAGACACACACACAGCGAGGGAGGGTCACACACACACACCACGAGGGAGAGACACACACTCACACACAGCGAGGGAGGGACACACACACACACACACACACACACATACACACACACATACACACATAGCGAGGGAGGGACACACACACACAGGGAGGGAGGGAGAAACATACACACAGACACACACACACATAGCGAGGGAGGGACAAACACACACACAGGGAGGGAGGGACAAACACAGCGAGGGAGGGATACACACACACGGCGAGGGAGGGACACACACACACACACAAACAGCGAGGGAGTGACACACACACACACACGCACACACACACAGCGACGGAGGGACACACACACACTCAGCGAGGGAGGGACACACACACACACTCACAGCGAGGGAGGGACACACCCACACACACTCACAGCGAGGGAGGGACAAACACACACACACACACACACACAGCGAGGGAGGCACACACACACAGCGAGGGAGGGACACACACACACACACACAGCGAGGGAGGGACGCACAGACACACACAGCGAGGGAGGGACACACACACACAGAGTGAGGGAGGGGCACACACACACACACACACAGAGCAAGGGAGGGACACACACACAGCGAGGGAGTGACACACACACACACACACACACACACAGCGAGGGAGGGACACACACACACAGCGAGAGAGGCACGCACACACACACACACACACACACACACACACACAGAGCGAGGGAGGGACACACACTCACACACACAGCGAGGGAGGAACACACACACACACACGGCGAGGGAGAGACACACACACACACACACAAAGCGAGGGAGGGACACACACACACACACACACACACAGCGAGGGAAAGACACACACACTCACACAGCGAGGGAGGGACACACACACACACACAGCGAGGGAGGGACACAGACACAAACACAGCGAGGGAGGGACACACACACAGCGAGGGAGGGACACACACACAGACACACACACACACAGCGAGGGAGGAACACACACAGCGAGGGAGAGACACACCCACACACACACAAAGCGAGGGAGGGACACACACACACACACACACACACACACACACACAGCGAGGGAGGGACACACACACACACACACACACACAGCGAGGGAGGGACACACACACACACACAGCGAGGGAGGGACACAGACACAAACACAGCGAGGGAGGGACACACACAAAGCGAGGGAGGGACACACACACAGACACACACACACACAACGAGGGAGGGACACACAGCGAGGGAGGGACACACACACACACACACACACACACACACACCGCGAGGGAGGGACACACACACACACATCGAGGGAGTGACACACACACACACAGCGAGGGAGGGACACACACACACACACACACACACACACACAGCAAGGGCGGGACACACACACACACACACAGCAGAGGGAGGGACACACACACACGCACACACACACACACAGCGAGGGAGGGACACACACACACACACAAACAGCGAGGGAAGGACACACACAACGAGGGAAGGGACACACACACACACACACAGCGAGGGAGGGGAACACACACACACAGCAAGGGAGGGACACACACACAGCGAAGGGAGGGACACACACACACACACACATAGCGAGGGAGGGACACACACACACACACACAGGGAGGGAGGGACAAACACAGCGAGGGAGGGACACACACACACACACACACAAACAGCGAGGGAGTGACACACACACACACACTCACACACACACAGCGAGGGAGGGACACACACACACACAGCGAGGGAGGGACACACACACACACACACACACAGCGAGGGAGGGACACACACACACACACACACACACAAACAGCGAGGGAAGGACACACACAACGAGGGAAGGGACACACACTCACACACACAGCGAGGGAGGGGAACACACACACACAGCGAGGGAGGGACACACACACACAGCAGAGGGAGGGACACACACACACACACACACACACACAGCGAGGGAGGGACACACACACAAACAGCGAGCGAAGGACACACACAACGAGGGACGGGACGCACACACACACACACTGCGAGGGAGGGGAACACACACACAGCGAGGGAGGGGCGCGCGCACACACACACACACACACACACACACACAGAGCGAGGGAGGGACACACACATGCACTCACAGCGAGGGCGGGACACACACACACACACACACACACACAGCGAGGCAGGGACACACACACACACATCGAGGGAGGGACACACACACACACACACACACAGCGAGGGAGGGACACACACACACACACACAGCGAGGGAGGGACACACACATACAGTGCGAAGGAGGGACAGACACACACACATCGAGGGAGGGACACACACACACACACATACATCGAGGGAGGGTCACACACACACACACAGCGAGGGAGGGACACAGACCCAAACACAGCGAGGGAAGGACACACACACACACACACACCGCGAGGGAGGGACACACACACAGACACACACACACACACACACACACAGCGAGGGAGGGACAAACACACACACATCGAGGGAGGGACACACACACACACACAGACAGGGAGGGACACACACACACACACACACACAGCGAGGGCGGGAGATACACACACACACACACAGCAGAGGGAGGGGCACACACACACACACACAGCGAGGGAGGGACACACACACACACACAAACAGCGAGGGAAGGACACACACAACGAGGGAAGGGACACACACACACACACACAGCGAGGGAGGGGAACACACACACACACACACATAGCGAGGGAGGGACACACACACACACACACAGGGAGGGAGGGACAAACACAGCGAGGGAGGGATACACACACACCGCGAGGGAGGGACACACACACACACACAAACAGCGAGGGAGTGACACACACACACACACGCACACACGCACACACACACTGCGAGGGAGGGACACACACACACACAGCGAGGGAGGGACACACACACACACTCACAGCGAGGGAGGGACACACACACAGACAGACACACACACACACACACAGCGAGGGAGGGACACACACACACACATCGAGGGAGGGACACACACACACACAGCGAGAGAGGCACGCACACACACAGACACACACACACACACACACACAGAGCGAGGGAGGGACACACACTCACACACACACAGCGAGGGAGGGACACACACACACACACACAAACACGGCGAGGGAAGGACACACACACACACACACACACACACACACACACAGCGAGGGAGGGACACAGACACAAACACAGCGAGGGAGGGACACACACACACACACAGCGAGGGAGGGACACACACACACACATCGAGGGAGGGACACACACACACACAGCGAGAGAAGCACGCACACACACACACACACACACACACACACAGAGCGAGGGAGGGACACACACTCACACACACACAGCGAGGGAGGGACACACACACACACACAAACACGGCGAGGGAAGGACACACACACACACACACACACACACAGCGAGGGAGGGACACAGACACAAACACAGCGAGGGAGGGAAACACACACACACACACACACACACACACAGCGAGGGAGGGACACACACACCGACACACACACACAGTGAGGGAGGGACACACACACACACATCGAGGGAGGGACACACACACACACACAGCGAGGGAGGGACACACACAAACACACACACACACATAGCGAGGGAGGGACACACACACACAGGGAGGGAGGGACAAACACACACACAGACACACACACACATAGCGAGTGAGGGACACACACACACACAGGGAGGGAGGGACAAACACAGCGAGGGAGGGATACACACACACGGCGAGGGAGGGGCGCACACACACACACAAACATCGAGGGAGTGACACACACACACACACACACACACAGCGAGGGAGGGACACACACACACTCAGCGAGGGAGGGACACACACACACACTCACAGCGAGGGAGGGACACACACACACACACTCACAGCGAGGGAGGGACAAACACACACACACACACACAACGAGGGAGGCACACACACACAGCGAGGGAGGGACACACACACAGCGAGGGAGGGACACACACACACATACACAGAGCGAGGGAGGGACACACACACACACACAGCGAGGGAGGGACGCACACACATACACAGCGAGGGAGGGACACACACACACACAGAGCGAGGGAGGGGCACACACACACACGCACACATACACACACAGAGCGAGGGAGGGACACACACACAGCGAGGGAGGGACACACACACACACACACACAGCGAGGGAGGGACACACACACAGACACACACACACACAGCGAGGGAGGGACACACACACACAGCGAGGGAGGGACACACACACACACACACACAGCGAGGGAGGGACACACACACACAGCGAGGGAGGGACACACACACACACACACACACAGAGCGAGGGAGGGACACACACACACACTCACACACACACAGCGAGGGAGGGACACAGAGACAAACACAGCGAGGGAGGGACACACACACACACACACAGCGAGGGAGGGACACACACACACAGACACACACACACACACACACACACACACAGCGAGGGAGGGACACACATACACACATCGAGGGAGGGACACACACACACACACAGCGAGGGAGGGACACACACACACTGCGAGAGAGGAACGCACACACACACGCACACACACACACACACACACAGAGCGAGGGAGGGACACACACTCACACACACACAGCGAGGGAGGGACACACACACACACACACAAACACAGCGAGGGAAGGACACACACACACACACACACAGCGAGGGAGGGACACAGACACAAACACAGCGAGGGAGGGACACACACACACACACACACAGCTAGGGAGGGACACACACACAGACACACACACACACAGTGAGGGAGGGACACACACACACAGCGAGGGAGGGACACACACACACACACACACAGAGCGAGGGAGGGACACACACACACACACACAAACACACACACGCAGCGAGGGAGGGACACACACAAACACATCGAGGGAGGGACACACACACACACACACACACAGCGAGGGAGGGACACACACACACACACACAGCGAGGGAGGGACACACACACACAGAGCGAGGGAGGGACAGACACACACACAGCGAGGGAGGGTCACACACACACACCACGAGGGAGAGACACACACTCACACACAGCGAGGGAGGGACACACACACACACACACACACACACATACACACACACATACACACATAGCGAGGGAGGGACACACACACACAGGGAGGGAGGGAGAAACATACACACAGACACACACACACATAGCGAGGGAGGGACAAACACACACACAGGGAGGGAGGGACAAACACAGCGAGGGAGGGATACACACACACGGCGAGGGAGGGACACACACACACACACAAACAGCGAGGGAGTGACACACACACACACACGCACACACACACAGCGACGGAGGGACACACACACACTCAGCGAGGGAGGGACACACACACACACTCACAGCGAGGGAGGGACACACCCACACACACTCACAGCGAGGGAGGGACAAACACACACACACACACACACACAGCGAGGGAGGCACACACACACAGCGAGGGAGGGACACACACACACACACACAGCGAGGGAGGGACGCACAGACACACACAGCGAGGGAGGGACACACACACACAGAGTGAGGGAGGGGCACACACACACACACACACAGAGCAAGGGAGGGACACACACACAGCGAGGGAGTGACACACACACACACACACACACACACAGCGAGGGAGGGACACACACACACAGCGAGAGAGGCACGCACACACACACACACACACACACACACACACACAGAGCGAGGGAGGGACACACACTCACACACACAGCGAGGGAGGAACACACACACACACACGGCGAGGGAGAGACACACACACACACACACAAAGCGAGGGAGGGACACACACACACACACACACACACAGCGAGGGAAAGACACACACACTCACACAGCGAGGGAGGGACACACACACACACACAGCGAGGGAGGGACACAGACACAAACACAGCGAGGGAGGGACACACACACAGCGAGGGAGGGACACACACACAGACACACACACACACAGCGAGGGAGGAACACACACAGCGAGGGAGAGACACACCCACACACACACAAAGCGAGGGAGGGACACACACACACACACACACACACACACACACACAGCGAGGGAGGGACACACACACACACACACACACACAGCGAGGGAGGGACACACACACACACACAGCGAGGGAGGGACACAGACACAAACACAGCGAGGGAGGGACACACACAAAGCGAGGGAGGGACACACACACAGACACACACACACACAACGAGGGAGGGACACACAGCGAGGGAGGGACACACACACACACACACACACACACACACACCGCGAGGGAGGGACACACACACACACATCGAGGGAGTGACACACACACACACAGCGAGGGAGGGACACACACACACACACACACACACACACACAGCAAGGGCGGGACACACACACACACACACAGCAGAGGGAGGGACACACACACACGCACACACACACACACAGCGAGGGAGGGACACACACACACACACAAACAGCGAGGGAAGGACACACACAACGAGGGAAGGGACACACACACACACACACAGCGAGGGAGGGGAACACACACACACAGCAAGGGAGGGACACACACACAGCGAAGGGAGGGACACACACACACACACACATAGCGAGGGAGGGACACACACACACACACACAGGGAGGGAGGGACAAACACAGCGAGGGAGGGACACACACACACACACACACAAACAGCGAGGGAGTGACACACACACACACACTCACACACACACAGCGAGGGAGGGACACACACACACACAGCGAGGGAGGGACACACACACACACACACACACAGCGAGGGAGGGACACACACACACACACACACACACAAACAG
>NC_092744.1:108764375-108771875 GCF_047496795.1 Chiloscyllium punctatum
CACACACACAGCGAGGGAGGGACACACACACACAGAGTGACGGAGGGGCACACACACACACACACACAGAGCAAGGGAGGGACACACACACAGCGAGGGAGGGACACACACACACAGCGAGAGAGGCACGCACACACACACACACACACACACACACACACAGAGCGAGGGAGGGACACACACTCACACACACAGCGAGGGAGGAACACACACACACACACGGCGAGGGAGAGAGACACACACACACACAAAGCGAGGGAGGGACACACACACACACACACACAGCGAGGGAAAGACACACACACACACACACACACACACAGCGAGGGAGGGACACACACACACACACAGCGAGGGAGGGACACAGACACAAACACAGCGAGGGAGGGACACACACACACAGCGAGGGAGGGACACACACACAGACACACACACACAGCGAGGGAGGGACACACACACACACAGCGAGGGAGGGACACACACACACACTCAGAGCGAGGGAGGGACACACACACACACACACACACACATACATCGAGGGAGGGTCACACACACACACACACAGCGAGGGAGGGACACAGACACGAACACAGCGAGGGAGGGACACACACACACACACACACCGCGAGGGAGGGACACACACACACACACACACACACACACACAGCGAGGGAGGGACACACACACACACATCGAGGGAGGGACACACACACACACACAGACAGGGAGGGACACACACACACACACACAGCGAGGGCGGGACGGACACACACACACACAGCAGAGGGAGGGGCACACACACACACACACACAGCGAGGGAGCGACACACACACACACACAAACAGCGAGGGAAGGACACACACAACGAGGGAAGGGACACACACACACACACACAGCGAGGGAGGGGAACACACACACACACACACATAGCGAGGGAGGGACACACACACACACACACAGGGAGGGAGGGAAAAACACAGCGAGGGAGGGATACACAAACACGGCGAGGGAGGGAAACACACACACACACAAACAGCGAGGGAGTGACACACACACACACACGCACACACACACTGCGAGGGAGGGACACACACACACTCAGCGAGGGAGGGACACACACACACACACACACAGCGAGGGAGGGACACACACACAGACACACACACACACACACACACACAGCGAGGGAGGGACACACACACACACATTGAGGGAGGGACACACACACACACAGCGAGAGAGGCACGCACACACACACACACACACACACAGAGCGAGGGAGGGACACACACACACAAACACAATCACGGCGAGGGAAGGACACACACACACACACACACACACACACAGCGAGGGAGGGACACAGACACAAACACAGCGAGGGAGGGACACACACACACACACACACAGCGAGGGAGGGACACACACACACACATCGAGGGAGGGACACACACACACACAGCGAGAGAGGCACGCGCGCACACACACACACACACACACACAGAGCGAGGGAGGGACACACACTCACACACACACAGCGAGGGAGGGACACACACACACACACAAACACGGCGAGGGAAGGACACACACACACAGCGAGGGAGGGACACAGACACAAACACAGCGAGGGAGGGACACACACACACACACACACACACAGCGAGGGAGGGACACACACACACACAGCGAGGGAGGGACACACACACACACACACACAGAGCGAGGGAGGGACACACACACACACACACACACACACGCAGCGAGGGAGGGACACACACACACACATCGAGGGAGGGACACACACACACAAACACACACAGCGAGGGAGGAACACACACACACACACACAGCGAGGGAGGGACACACACACACAGAGCGAAGGAGGGACAGACACACACACAGCGAGGGAGGGTCACACACACACACCACGAGGGAGAGACACACACTCACACACAGCGAGGGAGGGACACACAAACACACACACACACACATAGCGAGGGAGGGACACACACACACAGGGAGGGAGGGACAAACACACACACAGACACACACACATAGCGAGGGAGGGACACACACACACACAGGGAGGGAGGGACAAACACAGCGAGGCTGGGATACACACACACGGCGAGGGAGGGACACACACACACACACAAACAGCGAGGGAGTGACACACACACACACACACACGCACGCACACACAGCGAGGGAGGGACACACACACACTCAGCGAGGGAGGGACACACACACACACTCACAGCGAGGGAGGGACAAACACACACACACTCACAGCGAGGGAGGGACAAACACACACACACACACACAGCGAGGGAGGCACACACACACAGCGAGGGAGGGACACACACACACATACACAGAGCGAGGGAGGGACACACACACACACACAGCGAGGGAGGGACGCACACACACACACAGCGAGGGAGGGACACACACACACACAGAGCGAGGGAGGGGCACACACACCCACACACACACACAGAGCGAGGGAGGGACACACACACAGCGAGGTAGGGACACACAAACACACACACACACACACAGCGAGGGAGGGACACACACACACAGCGAGAGAGGCACGCACACACACACACACACACACACACACACAGAGCGAGGGAGGGACACACACTCACACACACAGCGAGGGAGGAACACACACAGCGAGGGAGAGACACACCCACACACACACAAAGCGAGGGAGGAACACACACACACACACAGCGAGGGAGGGACACACACACACACACACACACACACAGCGAGGGAGGGACACACACAAACACACAGCGAGGGAGGGACACGGACACAAACACAGCGAGGGAGGGACACACACACAGCGAGGGAGGGACACACACACAGACACACACACACACAGCGAGGGAGGGACACACAGCGAGGGAGGGACACACACACACACACACACACCGCGAGGGAGGGACACACACACACACATCGAGGGAGGGACACACACACACACACAGCGAGGGAGGGACACACACACACACACACACACACAGCGAGGGCGGGACACACACACACACACACAGCAGAGGGAGGGACACACACACACACACACACACACACAGCGAGGGAGGGACACACACACACACACAAACAGCGAGGGAAGGACACACACAACGAGGGAAGGGACACACACACACACACACAGCGAGGGAGGGGAACACACACACACAGCAAGGGAGGGACACACACACAGCGAAGGGAGGGACACACACACACACACATAGCGAGGGAGGGACACACACACACACACACAGGGAGGGAGGGACAAACACAGCGAGGGAGGGACACACACACACACACACACAAACAGCGAGGGAGTGACACACACACACACACTCACACACACACACACAGCGAGGGAGGGACACACACACACACAGCGAGGGAGGGACACACACACACACACACACAGCGAGGGAGGGACACACACACACACACACAAACAGCGAGGGAAGGACACACACAACGAGGGAAGGGACACACACTCACACACACAGCGAGGGAGGGGAACACACACACACAGCGAGGGAGGGACACACACACACAGCAGAGGGAGGGACACACACACACACACACACAGCGAGGGAGGGACACACACACAAACAGCGAGGGAAGGACACACACAACGAGGGAAGGGACGCACACACACACACACTGCGAGGGAGGGGAACACACACACAGCGAGGGAGGGGCGCGCGCACACACACACACACACACAGAGCGAGGGAGGAACACACACATGCACTCCCAGCGAGGGCGGGACACACACACACACACATAGCGAGGGAGGGACACACACACACACACACAGGGAGGGAGGGAAAAACACAGCGAGGGAGGGATACACAAACACGGCGAGGGAGGGAAACACACACACACACAAACAGCGAGGGAGTGACACACACACACACACGCACACACACACTGCGAGGGAGGGACACACACACACTCAGCGAGGGAGGGACACACACACACACACACACAGCGAGGGAGGGACACACACACAGACACACACACACACACACACACACAGCGAGGGAGGGACACACACACACACATTGAGGGAGGGACACACACACACACAGCGAGAGAGGCACGCACACACACACACACACACACACAGAGCGAGGGAGGGACACACACACACAAACACAATCACGGCGAGGGAAGGACACACACACACACACACACACACACACAGCGAGGGAGGGACACAGACACAAACACAGCGAGGGAGGGACACACACACACACACACACAGCGAGGGAGGGACACACACACACACATCGAGGGAGGGACACACACACACACAGCGAGAGAGGCACGCGCGCACACACACACACACACACACACAGAGCGAGGGAGGGACACACACTCACACACACACAGCGAGGGAGGGACACACACACACACACAAACACGGCGAGGGAAGGACACACACACACAGCGAGGGAGGGACACAGACACAAACACAGCGAGGGAGGGACACACACACACACACACACACACAGCGAGGGAGGGACACACACACACACAGCGAGGGAGGGACACACACACACACACACACAGAGCGAGGGAGGGACACACACACACACACACACACACACGCAGCGAGGGAGGGACACACACACACACATCGAGGGAGGGACACACACACACAAACACACACAGCGAGGGAGGAACACACACACACACACACAGCGAGGGAGGGACACACACACACAGAGCGAAGGAGGGACAGACACACACACAGCGAGGGAGGGTCACACACACACACCACGAGGGAGAGACACACACTCACACACAGCGAGGGAGGGACACACAAACACACACACACACACATAGCGAGGGAGGGACACACACACACAGGGAGGGAGGGACAAACACACACACAGACACACACACATAGCGAGGGAGGGACACACACACACACAGGGAGGGAGGGACAAACACAGCGAGGCTGGGATACACACACACATACACAGAGCGAGGGAGGGACACACACACACACACAGCGAGGGAGGGACGCACACACACACACAGCGAGGGAGGGACACACACACACACAGAGCGAGGGAGGGGCACACACACCCACACACACACACAGAGCGAGGGAGGGACACACACACAGCGAGGTAGGGACACACAAACACACACACACACACACAGCGAGGGAGGGACACACACACACAGCGAGAGAGGCACGCACACACACACACACACACACACACACACAGAGCGAGGGAGGGACACACACTCACACACACAGCGAGGGAGGAACACACACAGCGAGGGAGAGACACACCCACACACACACAAAGCGAGGGAGGAACACACACACACACACAGCGAGGGAGGGACACACACACACACACACACACACACAGCGAGGGAGGGACACACACAAACACACAGCGAGGGAGGGACACGGACACAAACACAGCGAGGGAGGGACACACACACAGCGAGGGAGGGACACACACACAGACACACACACACACAGCGAGGGAGGGACACACAGCGAGGGAGGGACACACACACACACACACACACCGCGAGGGAGGGACACACACACACACATCGAGGGAGGGACACACACACACACACAGCGAGGGAGGGACACACACACACACACACACACACAGCGAGGGCGGGACACACACACACACACACAGCAGAGGGAGGGACACACACACACACACACACACACACAGCGAGGGAGGGACACACACACACACACAAACAGCGAGGGAAGGACACACACAACGAGGGAAGGGACACACACACACACACACAGCGAGGGAGGGGAACACACACACACAGCAAGGGAGGGACACACACACAGCGAAGGGAGGGACACACACACACACACATAGCGAGGGAGGGACACACACACACACACACAGGGAGGGAGGGACAAACACAGCGAGGGAGGGACACACACACACACACACACAAACAGCGAGGGAGTGACACACACACACACACTCACACACACACACACAGCGAGGGAGGGACACACACACACACAGCGAGGGAGGGACACACACACACACACACACAGCGAGGGAGGGACACACACACACACACACAAACAGCGAGGGAAGGACACACACAACGAGGGAAGGGACACACACTCACACACACAGCGAGGGAGGGGAACACACACACACAGCGAGGGAGGGACACACACACACAGCAGAGGGAGGGACACACACACACACACACACAGCGAGGGAGGGACACACACACAAACAGCGAGGGAAGGACACACACAACGAGGGAAGGGACGCACACACACACACACTGCGAGGGAGGGGAACACACACACAGCGAGGGAGGGGCGCGCGCACACACACACACACACACAGAGCGAGGGAGGAACACACACATGCACTCCCAGCGAGGGCGGGACACACACACACACACACACACACACAGCGAGGCAGGGACACACACACACACACACAGCGAGGGAGGGACACATACAGCGAGGGAGGGAAACACACACACACACAGCGAGGGAGGGACACACACACACACACACACAACGAGGGAGGGACACACACACCCACACACACACACACACACACACACACACACACACAGAGTGAGGGAGGGACACACACAGCGAGGGGGGGCACACACATCGAGCGAGGGAGGGACACACACACACACACACAGCGAGGGAGACACACACACACACACACACAGAGGGAGGGACACACACAGCGAGGGAGGGATACACAAACACGCAGAACGAGGGAGGGACACACACACACACACAGCGAGGGAGGGACACAGATTGAGCGAGGGAGGGACACACACACGCACACAGCGAGGGAGGGACACACACACAGCGAGAGAGGCACGCACACACACACACACACAGAGCGAGGGAGGGACACACACACACACACACACACAGCGAGGGAGGAACACACACACACACACACACAGGGCGAGGGAGGGACACACACACACACACAAACACACAGCGAGGGAGGGACACACACACACACACAAACACACACACAGCGAGGGAGGGACACACACACATACACACACACACAGCGAGGGAGGGACACACACAGACACACAGAGAGGGAGGGACACAGACACAAACACAGCGAGGGAGGGACACACACACACACACACACACACACACAGCGAGGGAGGGACACACACACAGACACACACACACACAGCGAGGGAGGGACACACACACACACACAGCGAGGGAGGGACACACACACACACACACACACAGAGCGAGGGAGGGACACCCACACCCACACACACACACACACACACACACACAGGGAGGGAGAGACAAGCACAGCGAGGGAGGGACACACACACACACAGAGTTAGGGAAGGGCAGACACACACACATACAGAGAGCGAGGGAGGGACACACACACAGCGAGGGAGGGACACACACACACACAGCG
>NC_092744.1:108776875-108781875 GCF_047496795.1 Chiloscyllium punctatum
GGAGGGACACACACACACACACAAACAGCGAGGGAGTGACACACACAAACACACGCACACACACACAGCGAGGGAGGGACACACACACACTCAGCGAGGGAGGGACACACACACACACTCACAGCGAGGGAGGGACACACACACACACACACACAGCGAGGGAGGGACAAACACACACACAGCGAAGGAGGGTCACACACACACACCACGAGGGAGAGACACACACTCACACACAGCGAGGGAGGGACACACACACACACACACACACACACACACACACACACACACACACACAGCGAGGGAGGGACACACACACACAGGGAGGGAGGGACAAACACACACACAGACACACACACACATAGCGAGGGAGGGACACACACACACACAGGGAGGGAGGGACAAACACAGCGAGGGAGGGATACACACACACGGCGAGGGAGGGACACACACACACACACAAACAGCGAGGGAGTGACACACACAAACACACGCACACACACACAGCGAGGGAGGGACACACACACACTCAGCGAGGGAGGGACACACACACACACTCACAGCGAGGGAGGGACACACACACACACACACACAGCGAGGGAGGGACAAACACACACACACACACAGCTTGGGAGGCACACACACACAGCGAGGGAGGGACACACACACACATACACAGAGCGAGGGAGGGACACACACACACACACACAGCGAGGGAGGGACGCACACACACACACACAGCGAGGGAGGGACACACACACACACACAGAGTGAGGGAGGGGCACACACACACACACGCACACAGAGCGAGGGAGGGACACACACACAGCGAGGGAGGGACACACACACACACACACACACAGCGAGGGAGGGACACACACACACAGCGAGAGAGGCACGCACGCACACACACACACAGAGCGAGGGAGGGACACACACTCACACACACAGCGAGGGAGGAACACACACACACACACACACAGCGAGGGAGAGACACACACACACACACAAAGCGAGGGAGGGACACACACACACACACACACACACACACACACACAGCGAGGGAGGGACACACACGCACACACACACACACACACACAGCGAGGGAGGGACACACACACACACAGCGAGGGAGGGACACAGACACAAACACAGCGAGGATGGGACACACACACAAAGCGAGGGAGGGACACACACACACACACACACACAGCGAGGGAGGGACACACACTCACACACACAGCGAGGGAGGAACACACACACATACACACGGCGAGGGAGGGACACACACACACACACAGCGAGGGAGGGACACACACACACACACACACACACACACACAGCGAGGGAGGAACACACACACACAGCGAGATAGGGCACGCAAACACACACACACACACACATACACACAGAGCGAGGGAGGGACACACACTCACACACACAGCGAAGGAGGAACACAAACACACACACACGGCGTGGGAGGGACACACACACACAAACACACACACAGCGAGGGAGGGACACACACACACACACACACAGCGAGGGTGGGACACACACACACACACACAGCGAGGGAGGGACACACACACACACAGCGAGGGAGGGACAGACACAAACACAGCGAGAGAGGCACGCACACACACACACACACACACACACACACACACACAGAGCGAGGGAGGGACACACACACACACACACAAACACGGCGAGGGAGGGACTCACACACACACACACACACACACACACACACACATACATCGAGGGAGGGTCACACACACACACACACAGCGAGGGAGGGACACAGACACAAACACAGCGAGGGAGGGACACACACACACACACACACCGCGAGGGAGGGACACACACACAGACACACACACACACACACAGCGAGGGAGGGACACACACACACACATCGAGGGAGGGACACACACACACACAGCGAGAGAGGCACGCACACACACACACACACACACACACACACACAGAGCGAGGGAGGGACACACACTCACACACACACAGCGAGGGAGGGACACACACACACACACACAAACACGGCGAGGGAAGGACACACACACACACACACACACACACACAGCGAGGGAGGGACACAGACACAAACACAGCGAGGGAGGGACACACACACACACACACAGCGAGGGTGGGACACACACACACACATCGAGGGAGGGACACACACACACACAGCGAGAGAGGCACGCACACACACACACACACACACACACACACACAGAGCGAGGGAGGGACACACACTCACACACACACAGCGAGGGAGGGACACACACACACACACACAAACACGGCGAGGGAAGGACACACACACACACACACACACACACAGCGAGGGAGGGACACAGACACACACATCGAGGGAGGGACACACACACACACACACAGCGAGGGAGGGACACAGACACAAACACAGCGAGGGAGGGACACACACACACACACACACACCGCGAGGGAGGGACACACACACAGACACACATACACACACACACAGCGAGGGAGGGACACACACACACACATCGAGGGAGGGACACACACACACACACAGACAGGGAGGGACACACACACACACACACACACACATAGCGAGGGAGGGACATACACACACACACAGGGAGGGAGGGACAAACACAGCGAGGGAGGGATACACACACACGGCGAGGGAGGGACACACACACACACACAAACAGCGAGGGAGTGACACACACACACACACGCACACACACACACACACACACAGAGCGAGGGAGGGACACACACACAGACACACACACACACACACACAGCGAGGGAGGGACACACACACACACATCGAGGGAGGGACACACACACACACAGCGAGAGAGGCACGCACACACACACACACACACACACACACACAGAGCGAGGGAGGGACACACACTCACACACACACAGCGAGGGAGGGACACACACACACACACACAAACACGGCGAGGGAGGGACTCACACACACACACACACACACACACACATACATCGAGGGAGGGTCACACACACACACACACAGCGAGGGAGGGACACAGACACAAACACAGCGAGGGAGGGACACACACACACACACACACACCGCGAGGGAGGGACACACACACAGACACACATACACACACACACAGCGAGGGAGGGACACACACACACACATCGAGGGAGGGACACACACACACACACAGACAGGGAGGGACACACACACACACACACACACACATAGCGAGGGAGGGACATACACACACACACAGGGAGGGAGGGACAAACACAGCGAGGGAGGGATACACACACACGGCGAGGGAGGGACACACACACACACACAAACAGCGAGGGAGTGACACACACACACACACGCACACACACACAGCGAGGGAGGGACACACACACACAGCGAGAGAGGCACGCACACACACACACACACACACACACACACACACAGAGCGAGGGAGGGACACACACTCACACACACAGCGAGGGAGGAACACACACACACACACGGCGAGGGAGAGACACACACACACACATACACAAAGCGAGGGAGGGACACACCCACACACACACACACACACACACAGTGAGGGAAAGACACACACACACGCACACACACACACACACACAAAGCGAGGGAGGGACACACACACACACACAGCGAGGGAGGGACACAGACACAAACACAGCGAGGGAGGGTCACACACACACAGCGAGGGAGGGACACACACACAGACACACACACACACACAGCGAGGGAGGGACACACACACACACAGCGAGGGAGGGACACACACACACACACACACACACTCAGAGCGAGGGAGGGACACACACACACACACACACACACATACATCGAGGGAGGGTCACACACACACACACACACAGCGAGGGAGGGACACAGACACAAACACAGCGAGGGAGGGACACACACACACACACACACACCGCGAGGGAGGGACACACACACAGACACACACACACAGACACACACACACAGCGAGGGAGGGACACACACACACACATCGAGGGAGGGACACACACACACACACAGACAGGGAGGGACACACACACACACACACACAGCGAGGGCGGGACACACACACACACACACAGCAGAGTGAGGGGCACACACACACACACACAGCGAGGGAGGGACACATACACACACACAAACAGCGAGGGAAGGACACACACAACGAGGGAAGGGACACACACACACACACACAGCGAGGGAGGGGAACACACACACACACACACATAGCGAGGGAGGGAGACACACACACACACAGGGAGGGAGGGACAAACACAGCGAGGGAGGGATACACACACACGGCGAGGGAGGGACACACACACACACACAAACAGCGAGGGAGTGACACACACACACACACGCACACACACACTGCGAGGGAGGGACACACACACACTCAGCGAGGGAGGGACACACACACACACTCACAGCGAGGGAGGGAAACACACA
Organism: Chiloscyllium punctatum; assembly: GCF_047496795.1. NCBI lineage: Eukaryota > Metazoa > Chordata > Chondrichthyes > Orectolobiformes > Hemiscylliidae > Chiloscyllium > Chiloscyllium punctatum. Next base: position 108,781,386 of record NC_092744.1, read on the forward strand.
CAGACACACACACACACACACACACAGCGAGGGAGGGACACACACACACACATCGAGGGAGGGACACACACACACACAGCGAGAGAGGCACGCACACACACACACACACACACACACACACACACAGAGCGAGGGAGGGACACACACTCACACACACACAGCGAGGGAGGGACACACACACACACACACACACAAACACGGCGAGGGAAGGACACACACACACACACACACACACAGCGAGGGAGGGACACAGACACAAACACAGCGAGGGAGGGACACACACACACACACACACAGCGAGGGTGGGACACACACACACACATCGAGGGAGGTACACACACACACACAGCGAGAGAGGCACGCACACACACACACACACACACACACACACAGAGCGAGGGAGGGACACACACTCACACACACACAGCGAGGGAGGGACACACACACACACACACACACAAACACGGCGAGGGAAGGACACACACACACA
>NC_092744.1:108786875-108791875 GCF_047496795.1 Chiloscyllium punctatum
CACACACACACCACGAGGGAGAGACACACACTCACACACAGCGAGGGAGGGACACACACACACACACACACAAACACACACACACACATAGCGAGATAGGGACACACACACACAGGGAGGGAGCGACAAACACACACACAGACACACACACACACAGCGAGGGAGGGATACACACACACGGCGAGGGAGGGACACACACACACACACACAAACAGCGAGGGAGTGACACACACACACACACACGCACACACACACAGCGAGGGAGGGACACACACACACTCAGCGAGGGAGGGACACACACACACACTTACAGCGAGGGAGGGACACACACACACACTCACAGCGAGGGAGGGACAAACACACACACACACACACAGCGAGGGAGGCACACACACACAGCGAGGGAGGGACACACACACACATACACAGAGCGAGGGAGGGACACACACACACACACAGCGAGGGAGGGACGCACACACACACACAGCGAGGGAGGGAGACACACACAGAGCGAGGGAGGGGCACACACACACACATACACACACAGAGCGAGGGAGGGACACACACACAGCGAGGGAGGGACACACACACACACGCACACAGCGAGGGAGGGACACACACACACAGCGAGAGAAGCACGCACACACACACACACACACACACACACACACAGAGCGAGGGAGGGACACACAGTCACACACACAGCGAGGGAGGAACACACACATACACACGGCGAGGGAGGGACACACACACACACACAGCGAGGGAGGGACACACACACACACACACACAAACACACAGCGAGGGAGGAACACACACACACAGCGAGAGAGGCACGCACACACACACACACACACACAGAGCGAGGGAGGGACACACACTCACACACAAAGCGAAGGAGGAACACAAACACACACACACGGCGAGGGAGGGACACACACACACAAACACACACACAGCGAGGGAGGGACACACACACACAAACACACACACAGCGAGGGAGGGACACACACACACATACACAGACCGAGGGAGGGACACACACACACACACAGCGAGGGAGGGACGCACACACACACACAGCGAGGGAGGGAGACACACACAGAGCGAGGGAGGGGCACACACACACACATACACACACAGAGCGAGGGAGGGACACACACACAACGAGGGAGGGACACACACACACACGCACACAGCGAGGGAGGGACACACACACACAGCGAGAGAAGCACGCACACACACACACACACACACACACACACACACAGAGCGAGGGAGGGACACATAGTCACACACACAGCGAGGGAGGAACACACACACACACACAGCGAGGGAGAGACACACCCACACACACACAAAGCGAGGGAGGGACACACACACACACAGACACACACACACACACACAGCGAGGGAGGGACACACACACACACACAGCAAGGGAGGGACACAGACACAAACACAGCGAGGGAGGGACACACACACAGCGAGGGAGGGACACACACACAGACACACACACACACAGCGAGGGAGGGACACACACACACACAGCGAGGGAGGGACACACACACACACACACACACACACCGCGATGGAGGGACACACACAGACACACACACACACACACACACACACACAGCGAGGGAGGGACACACACACACACATCGAGGGAGGGACACACACACACAGCGAGGGAGGGACACACACACACACACACACACACACACCGCGAGGGCGGGACACACACACACACACACACACACAGCGAGGGAGGGACACACAAACACACACACACACACAGCGAGGGAGGGACACACACACACACAAACAGCGAGGGAAGGACACACACAACGAGGGAAGGGACACACACACACACACACAGCGAGGGAGGGGAACACACACACACAGCAAGGGAGGGACACACACACAGCGAAGGGAGGGACACACACACACACACACATAGCGAGGGAGGGACACACACACACATACACAGGGAGGGAGGGACAAACACAGCGAGGGAGGGACACACACACACACACATAAACAGCGAGGGAGTGACACACACACACACACAAACAGCGAGGGAAGGACACACACAACGAGGGAAGGGACACACACTCACACACACAGCGAGGGAGGGGAACACACACACACAGCGAGGGAGGGACACACACACACACACAGCAGAGGGAGGGACACACACACACACACATACACACAGCGAGGGAGGGACACACAAACAAACAGCGAGGGAAGGACACACACAACGAGGGAAGGGACGCACACACACACACACTGCGAGGGAGAGGAACACACACACAGCGAGGGAGGGGCGCGCGCACACACACACACACACACACAGAGCGAGGGAGGGACACACACATGCACTCACAGCGAGGGCGGGACACACACACACACACATACACACACACAGCGAGGCAGGGACACACACACACACACACACACAGCGAGGGAGGGACACATACAGCGAGGGAGGGAAACACACACACACACAGCGAGGGAGGGGGACACACACACACACACACACACACACAACGAGGGAGGGACACACACACACACACACACAGAGTGAGGGAGGGACACACACAGCGAGGGGGGGCACACACATCGAGCGAGGGAGGGACACACACACACACACACACACAGCGAGGGAGACACACACACACACACACACAGAGGGAGGGACACACACAGCGAGGGAGGGATACACAAACACACAGAGCGAGGGAGGGACACACACACACACACAGCGAGGGAGGGACACAGATAGAGCGAGGGAGGGACACACACACACACACAGCGAGGGAGGGACACACACACAGCGAGAGAGGCACGCACACACACACACACAGAGCGAGGGAGGGACACACACACACACACACACACACACACAGCGAGGGAGGAACACACACACACACACAGGGCGAGGGAGGGACACACACACACACACAAACACACAGCGAGGGAGGGACACACACACACACACACACACACAGCGAGGGAGGGACACACACACACACACACAGCGAGGGAGGGACACACACAGACACACAGAGAGGGAGGGACACAGACACAAACACAGCGAGGGTGGGACACACACACACACACACAGCGAGGGAGGGACAGACACACAGACACACACACACACAGCGAGGGAGGGACACACACACACACACAGCGAGGGAGGGACACACACACACACACACACACACACAGAGCGAGGGAGGGACACACACACCCACACACAAACACACACACACACAGCGAGGGAGGGACACACACACACACAGGGAGGGAGAGACAAACACAGCGAGGGAGGGACACACAAACACACAGAGTTAGGGAAGGGCAGACACACACACATACAGAGAGCGAGGGAGGGACACACACACAGCGAGGGAGGGACACACACACACACAGCGAGAGAGGCACGCACACACACACACACACACACACACACACACACAGCGAGGGAGGGACACACACTCACACACACAGCGAGGGAGGAACACACACACATACACACGGCGAGGGAGGGACACACACACACACACAGCGAGGGAGGGACACACACACACACACACACACAAACACACAGCGAGGGAGGAACACACACACACAGCGAGAGAGGCACGCACACACACACACACACACACACAGAGCGAGGGAGGGACACACACTCACACACAAAGCGAAGGAGGAACACAAACACACACACACGGCGAGGGAGGGACACACACACACAAACACACACACAGCGAGGGAGGGACACACACACACACACACACACACACACACACACAGCGAGGGTGGGACACACACACACACACACAGCGAGGGAGGGCCACACACACACACACAGCGAGTGAGGGACACACACACACACACAGATCGAGGGAGGGACACACACACACACACATCGAGGGAGGGAAACACACAAACACACACAGCGAGGGAGGGACGCACACACACACACAGCGAGGGAGGGACACACACACACACAGAGCGAGTGAGGGACACACACACAGCGAGGGAGGGACACACACACACACACACACACACACAGCGAGGGAGGGACACACACACACAGCGAGAGAGGCACGCACGCACACACACACACAGAGCGAGGGAGGGACACACACACACACACAGCGAGGGAGGAACACACACACACACACACGGCGAGGGAGAGACACACACACACACACACAGCGAGGGCGGGACACACACACACACACAGCAGAGGGAGGGACACACACACACACACACACACACACACAGCGAGGGAGGGACACACACACACACACAAACAGCGAGGGAAGGACACACACAACGAGGGAAGGGACACACACACACACACACTGCGAGGGAGGGGAACACACACACACAGCAAGGGAGGGACACACACACAGCGAAGGGAGGGACACACACACACACACACATAGCGAGGGAGGGACACACACACACACACACAGGGAGGGAGGGACAAACACAGCGAGGGAGGGACACACACACACACACAAACAGCGAGGGAGTGACACACACACACACACGCACACACACACAGCGAGGGAGGGACACACACACACACAGCGAGGGAGGGACACACACACACACACACACACACAGCGAGGGAGGGACACACACACACACACAAACAGCGAGGGAAGGACACACACAACGAGGGAAGGGACACACACTCACACACACAGCGAGGGAGGGGAACACACACACACAGCGAGGGAGGGACACACACACACACACAGCTGAGGGAGGGACACACACACACACACACACACACACACACACACACACAGCGAGGGAGGGACACACACACAAACAGCGAGGGAAGGACACACACAACGAGGGAAGGGACGCACACACACTCACACTGCGAGGGAGGGGAACACACACACAGCGAGGGAGGGGCGCGCGCACACACACACACACACACACAGAGCGAGGGAGGGACACACACA
>NC_092744.1:108824375-108826875 GCF_047496795.1 Chiloscyllium punctatum
AGCGAAGGAAGGACACACACAACGAGGGAAGGGACACACAAACACACACACACAGCGAGGGAGGGGAACACACACACACAGCGAGGGAGGGACACACACACAGCGAAGGGAGGGACACACACACACACACAGAGTGAGGGAGGGGCACACACACACACACACACACAGAGCGAGGGAGGGACACACACACAGCGAGGGAGGGACACAGACAGAGCGAGGGAGGGACACACACACACACAGACACAGCGAGGGAGGGACATACACACACAGCGAGAGAGGCACGCACACACACACACACACACACACACACAGAGCGAGGGAGGGACACACACTCACACACACACAGCGAGGGCAGGACACACACAAACACACACAAACACAGCGAGGGAAGGACACACACACACACACACACAGCGAGGGAGGGACACAGACACAAACACAGCGAGGGAGGGACACACACAAACACAGCGAGGGAGGGACACACACACAGTCACACACACACACAGTGAGGGAGGGACACACACACACACAGCGAGGGAGGGACACACACACACACACAGAGCGAGGGAGGGACACACACACACACACACACACACACACACACACACGCAGCGAGGGAGGGACACACACACACATCGAGGGAGGGACACACACACACACACAGCGAGGGAGGGACACACACACACACACACAGCGAGGGAGGGACACACACACACAGAGCGAGGGAGGGACAGACACACACACAGCGAGGGAGGGTCACACACACACACCACGAGGGAGAGACACACACTCACACACAGCAAGGGAGGGACACACACACACACACACACACACACACACACACACACACACACACACAGCGAGGGAGGGACACACACACACAGGGAGGGAGGGACAAACACACACACAGACACACACACACATAGCGAGGGAGGGACACACACACACACAGGGAGGGAGGGACAAACACAGCGAGGGAGGGATACACACACACGGCGAGGGAGGGACACACACACAGCGAGGGAGGGACACACACACACACACACACACAGCGAGGGAGGGACACACACACACAGCGAGAGAGGCACGCACGCACACACACACACAGAGCGAGGGAGGGACACACACACACACACTCACAGCGAGGGAGGAACACACACACACACACGGCGAGGGAGAGACACACACACACACACACAAAGCGAGGGAGGGACACACAAACACACACACACACACACACACAGCGAGGGAGGGACACACACGCACACACACACACACACACACAGCGAGGGAGGGACACACACACACACAGCGAGGGAGGGACACAGACACAAACACAGCGAGGGAGGGACACACACACAAAGCGAGGGAGGGACACACACACACACACACACACAGCGAGGGAGGGACACACACTCACACACACAGCGAGAGAGGAACACACACACATACACACGGCGAGGGAGGGACACACACACACACACACAGCGAGGGAGGGACACACACACACACACACACAGCGAGGGAGGAACACACACACACAGCGAGAGAGGCACGCACACACACACACACACACACACACACACATACACACAGAGCGAGGGAGGGACACACACTCACACACACAGCGAAGGAGGAACACAAACACACACACACGGCGAGGGAGGGACACACACACACACACACACACAGCGTGGGTGGGACACACACACACACACACACACACACACACAGCGAAGGAGTGACACAGACACAAACACAGCGAGGGAGGGACACATACACACACACAGCGAGGGAGGGACACACACACACACACACAGCGAGGGAGGGACACACACACAGACACACACACACACACAGCGAGGGAGGGACACACACACACACACACACACACACACAGAGCGAGGGAGGGACACACACACACACACACAGCGAGGGAGGGACACACACACACACACAGCGAGGGAAGGACACACACACACAGAGCGAGGGACGGACAGACACACACAGCGAGGGAGGGTCACACACACACACCACGAGTGAGGGACACACACTCACACACAGCGAGGGAGGGACACACACACACACACACACACACACACACACACACACACACACACATCGCGAGGGAGGGACACACACACACACAGGGAGGGAGGGACAAACACAGCGAGGGAGGGATACACACACACGGCGAGGGAGGAACACACACACACACACACACACAGCGAGGGAGTTACACACACACACACGCACACACACACAGCGAGGGAGGGACACACACACACATACACACATCGAGGGAGGGACACACACACACACAGCGAGGGAGGGACACACACACACACACACACACAGCGAGGGAGGGACACACACACACACACACACAGCAGAGGGAGGGACACACACACACACACAGCGAGGGAGGGACACACAAACACACACAAACCGCGAAGGAAGGACACACAGAACGAGGGAAGGGACACACACACACACACAC
>NC_092744.1:108834375-108836875 GCF_047496795.1 Chiloscyllium punctatum
TCACACACAGCGAGGGAGGGACACACACACACACACACACACACACACACACACACACACACACACATCGCGAGGGAGGGACACACACACACACAGGGAGGGAGGGACAAACACAGCGAGGGAGGGATACACACACACGGCGAGGGAGGAACACACACACACACACACACACAGCGAGGGAGTTACACACACACACACGCACACACACACAGCGAGGGAGGGACACACACACACATACACACATCGAGGGAGGGACACACACACACACAGCGAGGGAGGGACACACACACACACACACACACAGCGAGGGAGGGACACACACACACACACACACAGCAGAGGGAGGGACACACACACACACACAGCGAGGGAGGGACACACAAACACACACAAACCGCGAAGGAAGGACACACAGAACGAGGGAAGGGACACACACACACACACACACACACACACACAGCGAGGGAGGGGAATACACACACACAGCGAGGGAGGGACACACACACAGCGAAGGGAGGGACACACACACACACACACAGAGTGAAGGAGGGGCACACACACACACACAGAGCGAGGGAGGGACACACACACAGCGAGGGAGGGACACAGACAGAGCGAGGGAGGGACACACACACACCCACAGACACAGCGAGGGAGGGACACACACACACAGCGAGAGAGGCACGCACACACACACACACACACACACACACAGAGCGAGGGAGGGTCACACACTCACACACACACAGCGAGGGAGGGACACACACACACACACACAAACACAGCGAGGGAAGGACACACACACACACACACACAGCGAGGGAGGGACACACACACAGACACACACACACACAGTGAGGGAGGGACACACACACACACAGCGAGGGAGGGACACACACACACACACACACAGAGCGAGGGAGGGACACACACACACACACACACACACGCAGCGAGGGAGGGACACACACCCACACATCGAGGGAGGGACACACACACACACACACACAGCGAGGGAGGGTCACACACACACACCACGAGGGAGAGACACACACTCACACACAGCGAGGGAGGGACATACACACACACACACACACACACACACACACACACACACATAGCGAGGGAGGGACACACACACACAGGGAGGGAGGGACAAACACACACACAGACACACACACACACATAGCGAGGGAGGGACACACACACACAGGGAGGGAGGGACAAACACAGCGAGGGAGGGATACACACACACGGCGAGGGAGGGACACACACACACACACAAACAGCGAGGGAGTGACACACACACACACACACACGCACACACACACAGCGAGGGAGGGACACACACACACTCAGCGAGGGAGGGACACACACACACAGCGATTGAGGGACACACACACACACACACACAGAGCGAGGGAGGGACACACACACACACACACACACACACCTCACACACACATCGAGGGAGGGAAACACACAAACACACACAGCGAGGGAGTGACACACACACACACACACAGCGAGGGAGGGACACACACACAGACACACACACACACAGCGAGGGAGGGACACACACACACACACACACACACGCACACAGAGCGAGGGAGGGACACACACACACACACACACACACACAGCGAGGGAGGGACACACAGACACACACAGCGAGGGAGGGACACACACACATGGAGCGAGGGACGGACAGACACACACAGCGAGGGAGGGTCACACACACACACCACGAGGGAGGGACACACACTCACACACAGCGAGGGAGGGACACACACACACACACACATACACACACACACACATCGCGAGGGAGGGACACACACACACACAGGGAGGGGGGGACAAACACAGCGAGGGAGGGATACACACACACGGCGAGGGAGGGACACACACACACACACACACAGCGAGGGAGTGACACACACACACCCGCACACACACACAGCGAGGGAGGGACACACACACACACACACATCGAGGGAGGGACACACACACACACAGTGAGGGAGGGACACACACACACACACACACACACAAACAGCGGGGGAGGGACACACACACACACACAGCAGAGGGAGGGACACATACACACACACAGCGAGGGAGGGACACACAAACACACACAAACAGCGAAGGAAGGACACACACAACGAGGGAAGGGACACACAAACACACACACACAGCGAGGGAGGGGAACACACACACACAGCGAGGGAGGGACACACACACAGCGAAGGGAGGGACACACACACAGCGAGGGAGGGACACACACACACACAGACACAGCGAGGGAGGGACATACACACACAGCGAGAGAGGCACGCACACACACACACACACACACACACACACACAGAGCGAGGGAGGGACACACACTCACACACACACAGCGAGGGAGGGACACACACACACACACACAAACACACCGAGGGAAGGACACACACACACACACACAGCGAGGGAGGGACACAGACACAAA
>NC_092744.1:108844375-108846875 GCF_047496795.1 Chiloscyllium punctatum
ACAGAGCGAGGGAGGGACACACACACAGCGAGGGAGGGACACACACACACACACACACAGCGAGGGAGGGACACACACACACAGCGAGAGAGGCACGCACGCACACACGCACACAGAGCGAGGGTGGGACACACACTCACACACACAGCGAGGGAGGAACACACACACACACACACGGCGAGGGAGAGACACACACACACACACACAAAGCGAGGGAGGGACACACACACACACACACTCAGCGAGGGAGGGACACACACGCACACACACACACACATACACAGCGAGGGAGGGACACACACACACACAGCGAGGGAGGGACACAGACACAAACACAGCGAGGGAGGGACACACACACAAAGCGAGGCAGACACACACACACACACACACACACACACACACACAGCGGGGGAGGGACACACACTCACACACACAGCGAGGGAGGAACACACACACATACACACGGCGAGGGAGGGACACACACACACACACAGCGAGGGAGGGACACACACACACACACACACAGCGAGGGAGGAACACACACACACAGCGAGAGAGGCACGCACACACACACACACACACACACACATACACACAGAGCGAGGTAGGGACACACACTCACACACACAGCGAAAGAGGAACACAAACACACACACACGGCGAGGGAGGGACACACACACACAAACACACACACAGCGAGGGAGGGACACACACACACACACACACACAGCGTGGGTGGGCACACACACACACACACACAGCGAGGGAGTGACACAGACACAAACACAGCGAGGGAGGGACACACACACACACACAGCGAGGGAGGGACACACACACACAGAGCGAGGGACGGACAGACACACACAGCGAGGGAGGGTCACACACACACACCACGAGTGAGGGACACACACTCACACACAGCGAGGGAGGGACACATACACACACACACACACACACACACACACAAACACACCTCGCGAGGGAGGGACACACACACACACAGGGAGGGAGGGACAAACACAGCGAGGGAGGGATACACACACACGGCGAGGGAGGGACACACACACACACACACACACACACAGCGAGGGAGTTACACACACGCACACACACACAGCGAGGGAGGGTCACACACACATACATACATCGAGGGAGGGATACACACACACACAGCGAGGGAGGGACACACACACACACACACACACACACACACACACAGCAGAGGGAGGGACACACACACACACACAGCGAGGGAGGGACACACAAACACACACAAACCGCGAAGGAAGGACACACACAACGAGGGAAGGGACACACACACACACACACACACCGAGGGAGGGGAATACACACACACAGCGAGGGAGGGACACACACACAGCGAAGGGAGGGACACACACACACACACAGAGTGAAGGAGGGGCACACACACACACACACACAGAGCGAGGGAGGGACACACACACAGCGAGGGAGGGACACAGACAGAGCGAGGGAGGGAAACACACACACACAGACACAGCGAGGGAGGGACACACACACAGCGAGGGAGGGACACAGACAGAGCGAGGGAGGGAAACACACACACACACACACAGCGAGGGAGGGACACACACACAGCGAAGGGAGGGACACACACACACACACAGAGTGAAGGAGGGGCACACACACACACACACACAGAGCGAGGGAGGGACACACACTCACACACACACAGCGAGGGAGGGACACACACACACACACACAAACACAGCGAGGGAAGGACACACACACAGACACACACACACACAGTGAGGGAGGGACACACACACACACAGCGAGGGAGGGACACACACACACACACACACAGAGCGAGGGAGGGACACACACACACACACACACACACGCAGCGAGGGAGGGACACACACACACATCGAGGGAGGGACACACACACACACACACAGCTAGGGTGGGTCACACACACACACCACGAGGGAGAGACACACACTCACACACAGCGAGGGAGGGACACACACACACACACACACACACACACACACATAGCGAGGGAGGGACACACACACACAGGGAGGGAGGGACAAACACACACACAGACACACACACACACATAGCGAGGGAGGGACACACACAAACAGGGAGGGAGGGACAAACACAGCGAGGGAGGGATACACACACACACACAAACAGCGAGGGAGTGACACACACACACACACGCACACACACACAGCGAGGGAGGGACACACACACACTCAGCGAGGGAGGGACACACACACACACTCACAGCGAGGGAGGGACACACACACACACACTCACAGCGAGGGAGGGACAAACACACACAGCGAGGGAGGCACTCACACATAGCGAGGGAGGGACACACACACACATACACAGAGCGAGTGAGGGACGCACACACACACACAGCGAAGGAGGGACAAACACACACAGCGAGGGAGGCACACACACATAGTGAGGGAGGGGCACACACACACACACGCACACA
>NC_092744.1:108849375-108856875 GCF_047496795.1 Chiloscyllium punctatum
ACAGAGCGAGGGAGGGATACACACATACGGCGAGGGAGGGACACACACACACACACACACACAGCGAGGGATTGACACACAGACACACACGCACACACACACAGCGAGGGAGGGACACACACACACACACACACACACACACACACAGCGAGGGAGGGACACACACACACAGAGCGAGGGAGGGATACACGCATACGGCGAGGGAGGGACACACACACACACACACACAGCGAGGGATTGACACACAGACACACACGCACACACACACAGCGAGGGAGGGACACACACACACACATCGAGGGAGGGACACACACACACACAGCGAGGGAGGGACACACACACACACACACACACACACACTGCGAGGGCGGGACACACACACACACACAGCAGAGGGAGGGACACACACACACACACACACACACACACACAGCGAGGGAGGGACACACACACACACACAAACAGCGAGGGAAGGACACACACAACGAGGGAAGTGACACACACACACACACACACAGCGAGGGAGGGGAACACACACACACAGCGAGGGAGGGACACACACACAGCGAAGGGAGGGACACACACACACACACAGAGTGAGGGAGGGGCAGACACACACACACACACACACAGAGCGAGGGAGGGACACACACACAGCGAGGGAGGGACACAGACAGAGCGAGGGAGGGACACACACACACACACACACACAGCGAGGGAGGGACACACACACACACACACACACACAGCGAGGGAGGGACACACACACACACAGACACACAGCGAGGGAGGGACACACACAGACACACAGAGAGGGAGGGACACAGACACAAACACAGCGAGGGAGGGACACACACACACACACACACACACACACAGCGAGGGAGGGACACACACACAGACACACACACACACAGCGAGGGAGGGACACACACACACACACACACACACAGCGAGGGAGGGACACACACACACACACACACACACACACACAGAGCGAGGGAGGGACACACACACCCACACACACACACACACACACAGCGAGGGAGGGACACACACACACACAGGGAGGGAGAGACAAACACAGCGAGAGAGGGACACACACACACACAGAGTTAGGGAAGGGCAGACACACACACATACAGAGAGCGAGGGAGGGACACACACACAGCGAGGGAGGGACACAGACAGAGCGAGGGAGGGACACACACACACACACACAGAGAGGGAGGGACACACACACACAGCGAGAGAGGGACACACACTCACACACACAGCGAGGGAGGGACACACACACACACACACACAGAGAGGGAGGGACACACACACACAGCGAGAGAGGGACACACACTCACACACACAGCGAGAGAGGCACGCACGCACACACACACACACACACACACACACACACACAGAGCGAGGGAGGGACACACACTCACACACACAGCGAGGGAGGAACACACACACATACACACGGCGAGGGAGGGACACACACACACACAGCGAGGGAGGGACACACACACACACACACACACACACACACACAGAGCGAGGGAGGAACACACACACACAGCGAGAGAGGCACGCACACACACACACACACACACACACACACACATACACACAGAGCGAGGGAGGGACACACACTCACACACACAGCGAAGGAGGAACACAAACACACACACACGGCGAGGGAGGGACACACACACACAAACACACACACAGCGAGGGAGGGACACACACACACACAGCGTGGGTGGGACACACACACACACACACAGCGAGGGAGGGACACAGACACAAACACAGCAGGGAGGGACACATACACACACAGCGAGGGAGGGACACACACACACACAGCGAGGGAGGGACACACACACACACAGCGAGTGAGGGACACACACACACACACAAACAGAGCGAGGGAGGGACACACACACACACACACACACATCGAGGGAGGGACACACACAAACACACACAGGGAGGGAGGGACACACACACACACACAGCGAGGGAGGGACACACACACAGACACACACACACAGCGAGGGAGGGACACACACACACAGAGCGAGGGACGGACAGACACACACAGCGAGGGAGGGTCACACACACACACCACGAGTGAGGGACACACACTCACACACAGCGAGGGAGGGACACACACACACACACACACACACACACATCGCGAGGGAGGGACACACACACACACAGGGAGGGAGGGACAAACACAGCGAGGGAGGGATACACACACACGGCGAGGGAGGGATCACACACACACACACACAGCGAGGGAGTTACACACACACACACGCACACACACACAGCGAGGGAGGGACACACACACACATCGAGGGAGGGACACACACACACACAGCGAGGGAGGGACACACACACACACACACACACACAGCGAGGGAGGGACACACACACACACACACACAGCAGAGGGAGGGACACACACACACACACAGCGAGGGAGGGACACACAAACACACACAAACCGCGAAGGAAGGACACACACAACGAGGGAAGGGACACACACACACACACACACACACATTGCGAGGGAGGGGAATACACACACACAGCGAGGGAGGGTCACACACACAGCGAAGGGAGGGACAAACACACACACACAGAGTGAAGGAGGGGCACACACACACACACACACAGAGCGAGGGAGGGACACACACACAGCGAGGGAGGGACACAGACAGAGCGAGGGAGGGACACACACACACACAGACACAGCGAGGGAGGGACACACACACACAGCGAGAGAGGCACGCACACACACACACACACACACACACACACACAGAGCGAGGGAGGGACACACACTCACACACACACAGCGAGGGAGGGACAGACCCACACACACACAAACACAGCGAGGGAAGGACACACACACACACACACACAGCGAGGGAGGGACACACACACAGACACACACACAGTGAGGGAGGGACACACACACACACAGCGAGGGAGGGACACACACACACACACACACAGAGCGAGGGAGGGACACACACACACACACACACACACACGCAGCGAGGGAGGGACACACACACACACATCGAGGGAGGGACACAGACACACACACACAGCGAGGGAGGGTCACACACACACACCACGTGGGAGAGACACACACTCACACACAGCGAGGGAGGGACACACACACACAGGGAGGGAGGGACAAACACACACACAGACACACACACACACATAGCGAGGGAGGGACACCCACACACAGGGAGGGAGGGACAAACACAGCGAGGGAGGGATACACACACACGGCGAGGGAGGGACACACACACACACACAAACAGCGAGGGAGTGACACACACACACACACACGCACACACACACAGCGAGGGAGGGAGACACACACACTCAGCGAGGGAGGGACACACACACACACTCACAGCGAGGGAGGGACACACATAAACACACTCACAGCGAGGGAGGGACAAACACACACAGCGATGGAGGCACACACACACAGCGAGGGAGGGACACACACACACATACACAGAGCGAGTGAGGGACACACACACACACAGCGAGGGAGGGACGCACACACACACACAGCGAGGGAGGGACACACACACACACAGAGTGAGGGAGGGGCTCACACACACACGCACACAGAGCGAGGGAGGGACACACACACAGCGAGGGAGGGACACACACTCACACACACAGCGAGGGAGGAACACACACACACACACGGCGAGGGAGAGACACACACACACACACACAAAGCGAGGGAGGGACACACACACACACACACACACACACACACAGCGAGGGAGGGACACACACACACACACACACACACACAGCGAGGGAGGGACACACACACACACACACAGCGAGGGAGGGACACAGACACAAACACAGCGAGGGAGGGACACACACACACAGCAAGCAGGGACACACACACAGACACACACTCACACAGCGAGGGAGGGACACACACACACACAGCGAGGGAGGGACACACACACACACACACACAGAGCGAGGGAGGGACACACACACACACACACACACACACACACATACATCGAGGGAGGGACACACACACACACACACAGCGAGGGAGGGACACAGACACAAACTCAGCGAGGGAGGGACACACACACACACACTCAGCGAGGGAGGGACACACACACAGACACACACACACACACACACAGCGAGGGAGGGACACACACACACACATCGAGGGAGGGACACACACACACACAGCGAGGGAGGGACACACACACACACACACACACACAGCGAGGGCGGGACACACACACACACACACACAGCAGAGGGAGGGACACACACACACACACAGCGAGGGCGGGACACACACACACACACAAACAGCGAGGGAAGGACACACACAACGAGGGAAGGGACACACACACACACACACAGCGAGGGAGGGGAACACACACACACAGCAAGGGAGGGACACACACACAGCGAAGGGAGGGACACACACACACACACACACAGAGTGAGGGAGGGGCACACACACACACACACATAGCGAGGGAGGGACACACACACACACACAGGGAGGGAGGGACAAACACAGCGAGGGAGGGATACACACACACGGCGAGGCAGGGACACACACACACACACAAACAGCGAGGGAGTGACACACACACACACGCACACACACACAGCGAGGGAGGGACACACACACACAGCGAGGGAGGGACACACACACACACTCAAAGCGAGGGAGGGACACACACACACACACTCACAGCGAGGGAGGGACAAACACACACACTCACAGCGAGGGAGGGACACACACACACACAGCGAGGGAGGCGCACACACAAAGCGAGGGAGGGACACACACACACATACACACAGAGCGAGGGATGGACACACACACACACACACAGCGAGGGAGGGACGCACACACACACACAGCGAGGGTGGGACACACAGAGACACAGACAGAAAGCGGGAGGGACACACACACACACACACACACACACAGCGAGGGAGGAACACACACACACAGCGAGAGAGGCACGCACACACACACACACACACACACAGAGCGAGGGAGGGACACACACTCACACAGACAGCGAGGGAAGGACACACACAACGAGGGAAGGGACACACACACACACACACAGCGAGGGAGGGGAACACACACACACAGCAAGGGAGGGACACACACACAGCGAAGGGAGGGACACACACACACACACACACAGAGTGAGGGAGGGGCACACACACACACACACATAGCGAGGGAGGGACACACACACACACACAGGGAGGGAGGGACAAACACAGCGAGGGAGGGATACACACACACGGCGAGGCAGGGACACACACACACACACAAACAGCGAGGGAGTGACACACACACACACGCACACACACACAGCGAGGGAGGGACACACACACACAGCGAGGGAGGGACACACACACACACTCAAAGCGAGGGAGGGACACACACACACACACTCACAGCGAGGGAGGGACAAACACACACACTCACAGCGAGGGAGGGACACACACACACACAGCGAGGGAGGCGCACACACAAAGCGAGGGAGGGACACACACACACATACACACAGAGCGAGGGATGGACACACACACACACACACAGCGAGGGAGGGACGCACACACACACACAGCGAGGGTGGGACACACAGAGACACAGACAGAAAGCGGGAGGGACACACACACACACACACACACACACAGCGAGGGAGGAACACACACACACAGCGAGAGAGGCACGCACACACACACACACACACACACAGAGCGAGGGAGGGACACACACTCACACAGACAGCGAGGGAGGAACACACACACACACACACACTCAGAGCGAGGGAGGGACACACACACACACACACACACACACACACACACACAGCGAGGGAGCGACACACACACACAGAGCGAGGGAGCGACAGACGCACACAGCGAGGGAGGGTCACACACACACACCACGAGGGAGGGACACACACTCACACACAGCGAGGGAGGGACACACACACACACACACACACACACACACACATAGCGAGGTAGGGACACACACACACACAGGGAGGGAGGGACAAACACAGCGAGGGACGGATACACACACACGGCGAGGGAGGGACACACACACACACACACACACACAGCGAGGGATTGACACACAGACACACACGCACACACACACAGCGAGGGAGGGACACACACACACACATCGAGGGAGGGACACACACACACACAGCGAGGGAGGGACACACACACACACACACACACACACACACACAGCGAGGGCGGGACACACACACACACACACAGCAGAGGGAGGGACACACACACACACACACACACACACACAGCGAGGGAGGGACACACACACACACACAAACAGCGAGGGAAGGACACACACAACGAGGGAAGGGACACACACACACACAAACAGCGAGGGAGGGGAACACACACACACAGCGAGGGAGGGACACACACACAGCGAGGGAGGGACACACACACACACACAGAGTGAGGGAGGGACACAGACAGAGCGAGGGAGGGACACACACACACACACACACAGCGAGGGAGGGACACACACACACACACACACACACACAGCGAGGGAGGGACACACACAGACACACAGAGAGGGAGGGACACAGACACAAACACAGCGAGGGAGGGACACACACTCACACACACACAGCGAGGGAGGGACACACACACAGACACACACACACACACAGCGAGGGAGGGACACATACACACACACACAGCGAGGGAGGGACACACACACACACACACACACACAGAGCGAGGGAGGGACACACACACCCACACACACACACACACACACAGCGAGGGAGGGACACACACACACACAGGGAGGGAGAGACAAACACAGCGAGAGAGGGACACACACACACACAGAGTTAGGGAAGGGCAGACACACACACATACAGAGAGCGAGGGAGGGACACACACACAGCGAGGGAGGGACACAGACAGAGCGAGGGAGGGACACACAGACACACACACACAGCAAGGGAGGGACACACACACACAGCGAGAGAGGCACGCACACTCACACACACACACACACACACACACACACACACACACACACAGCGAGGGAGGGACACACACTCACACACACAGCGAGGGAGGAACACACACACATACACACGGCGAGGGAGGGACACACACACACACACACAGCGTGAGAGGGACACACACACACACACACACACACACACACAGAGCGAGGGAGGAACACACACACACAGCGAGAGAGGCACGCACACACACACACACACACACACACACATACACACAGAGCGAGGGAGGGACACACACACACACACACACACACACGCACACAGAGCGAGGGAGGGACACACACACACACACACACACAGCGAGGGAGGGACACACACACACACACAGCGAGGGAGGGACACACAC
>NC_092744.1:108861875-108869375 GCF_047496795.1 Chiloscyllium punctatum
ACACACACACACACACACACACACACACATCGAGGGAGGGACACACACAAACACACACAGCGAGGGAGGGACACACATACACACACACACAGCGAGGGAGGGACACACACACAGACACACACACACAGCGAGGGAGGGACACACACACACACACACACACACGCACACAGAGCGAGGGAGGGACACACACACACACAGCGAGGGAGGGACACACACACACACACACACACACACACACACACACACACATCGCGAGGGAGGGACACACACACACACAGGGAGGGAGGGACAAACACAGCGAGGGAGGGATACACACACACGGCGAGGGAGGGACACACACACACACACACACACACACACAGCGATGGAGTAACACACACACACACGCACACACACACAGCGAGGGAGGGACACACACACACACACACACATCGAGGGAGGGACACACACACACACAGCGAGTGAGGGACACACACACACACACACACACACACACAGCGAGGGACGGACACACACACGCACACACAGCAGAGGGAGGGACACACACACACACACAGCGAGAGAGGGACACACAAACACACACAAACCGCGAAGGAAGGACACACACAACGAGGGAAGGGACACACACATACACACACACACACAGCGAGGGAGGGGAATACACACACACAGCGAGGGAGGGACACACACACAGCGAAGGGAGGGACACACACGCACACACAGAGTGAAGGAGGGGCACACACACACACACACACAGAGCGAGGGAGGGACACACACAGAGCGAGGGAGGGACACAGACAGAGCGAGGGAGGGACACACACACACACAGACACAGCGAGGGAGGGACACACACACAGCGAGAGAGGCACGCACACACACACACACACACACACACACGCACAGAGCGAGGGAGGGACACAAACTCACACACACACAGCGAGGGAGGGACACACACACACACACACAAACACAGCGAGGGAAGGACACACACACACACACACAGCGAGGGAGGGACACACACACAGACACGCACAAACAGTGAGGGAGGGACACACACACACAGCGAGGGAGGGACACACACACACACACAGAGCGAGGGAGGGACACACACACACACACACACACGCAGCGAGGGAGGGACACACACACACACATCGAGGGAGGGGCACACACACACACACACACAGCGAGGGAGGGTCACACAAACACACACACGCACAGAGCGAGGGAGGGACACACACACACACACACACACACGCAGCGAGGGAGGGACACACACACACACATCGAGGGAGGGACACACACACACACAGACAGCGAGGGAGGAACACACACACACACACACAGAGCGAGCGAGGGACACACACACACACACACAGCGAGGGAGGGACACACACACACAGAGCGAGGGAGGGACAGACACACACAGCGAGGGAGGGTCACACACACACACCACGAGGGAGGGACACACACTCACACACAGCGAGGGAGGGACACACACACACACACACACACATACACATAGCGACGTAGGGACACACACACACACACACAGGGAGGGTGGGACAAACACAGCGAGGGAGGGATACACACAAAC
The DNA here is from genome assembly GCF_047496795.1 of Chiloscyllium punctatum. Lineage (NCBI taxonomy): Eukaryota > Metazoa > Chordata > Chondrichthyes > Orectolobiformes > Hemiscylliidae > Chiloscyllium > Chiloscyllium punctatum. The sequence continues at coordinate 108,863,473 of NC_092744.1, forward strand.
GGCGAGGGAGGGACACACACACACACACACACACAGCGAGGGATTGACACACAGACACACACGCACACACACACAGCGAGGGAGGGACACACACACACACACATCGAGGGAGGGACACACACACACACAGCGAGGGAGGGGGCCACACACACACACACACACACACACAGCGAGGGCGGGACACACACACACAGCAGAGGGATGGACACACACAGACACACACACACACACAGCGAGGGAGGGACACACATACACACACAAACAGCGAGGGAAGGACACACACAACGAGGGAAGGGACACACACACAGACACACAGCGAGGGAGGGGAACACACACACACAGCGAGGGAGGGACACACACACAGCGAAGGGAGGGACACACACACACACACACACACACAGAGTGTGGGAGGGGCATACACACACACACACACAGAGCGAGCGAGGGACACACACACAGCGAGGGAGGGACACACACACAGCGAGGGAGGGACACACACACACAGCGAAAGAGGCACGCACACACACACACACGCACAGAGCGAGGGAGGGACACACACTCACTCTCACAGCGAGGGAGGAACACACACACACACACGGCGAGGGAGTGGGACACACACACAGACACACAGCGAGGGAGGGACACACACACACACACACACACACAGCGAGGGAAGGACACACACACACACACACACACACACAGCGAGGGAGGGACACACATACACACACACACACACAGCGAGAGAGGGACACAGACAAAAACACAGCGAGGGAGGGGGACACACACACACAGCGAGGGAGGGACACACACACAGAGTGATGGAGGGGCACACACACACACACACAGAGCGAGGGGGGACACACACACACAGCGAGGGAGGGACACAGACAGAGCGAGGGAGGGACACACACACACACACACACACAGCGAGGGAGGGACACACACACACAGCGAGAGAGGCACGCACACACACACACACACACACACAGAGCGAGGGAGGGACACACACTCACACTCACAGCGAGGGAGGAACACACACACACACACACGGCGAGGGAGGGACACACACACACACACACACACACACACAGCGAGCGAGGGACACAGACAGCGAGGGAAGGACACACACACCCACACACACACAGCAAGGGAGGGACACACATACACACACACACAGCGAGGGAGGGACACAGACACAAACACAGCGAGGGAGGGACACACACACACACAGCGTGGGAGGGACACACACACAGACACACACACACACAGCGAGGGAGTGACACACACACACACAGCGAGGGAGGGACACACACACACACACACACACAGAGCGAGGGAGGGAGACACACACACACACACACACACACACACACAGCGAGGGAGGGACACACACACACACATCGAGGGAGGGACACACACACACACACACAGCGAGGGAGGGACGCACACGCACAGAGCGAGGGAGGGACAGACACACACACAGCGAGGGAGGGTCACACACACACACCACGAGGGAGGGACACACACTCACACACAGCGAGGGAGGGACACACACACACACACACACACACACACACATAGCGAGGGAGGGACACACACAAACACAGGGAGGGAGGGACAAACACAGCGAGGGAGGGATACACACACACGGCGAGGGAGGGACACACACACACACACACAAACAGCGAGGGAGTGACACACACACACACGCACACACACACAGCGAGGGAGGGACACACACACACACAGCGAGGGAGGGACACACACACACACTCACAGCGAGGGAGGGACACACACACACTCATAGTGAGGGAGGGACAAACACACACACTCACAGCGAGGGAGGGACACACACACACACAGCGAGGGAGGCACACACACAAAGCGAGGGAGGGACACACACACACACACACACACACACAGCGAGGGAGGGAAGCACACACACACACAGCGAGGGAGGGACACACACACACACACAGAGTGAGGGAGTGGCACACACACACACACACACACACACACAGAGCGACGGAGGGACACACACACAGCGAGGGAGGGACACAGACAGAGCGAGGGAGGGACACACACACACACACACACACAGCGAGGGAGGGACACACACACACAGCGAGAGAGGCACGCACACACTCACACACACAGCGAGGGAGGAACACACACACACACACACAGGGCGAGGGAGGGACGCACACACACACACACACACACACAGCGAGGGAGGGACACACACACACACACAGCGAGGGAGGGACGCACACACACACACACACAGCGAGGGAGGGACACACACACACACACACACACACACACACACACACACTCATCGCGAGGGAGGGACACACACACACACAGGGAGGGAGGGACAAACACAGCGAGGGAGGGATACACACACACGGCGAGGGAGGGACACACACACACACACACACACACAGCGAGGGAGTTACACACACACACACGCACACACACACAGCGAGGGAGAGACACACACACACACACACACATCGAGGGTGGGACACACACACACACAGCGAGGGAGGGACACACACACACACACACACACACACACACACAGCGAGGGAGGGACACACACACACACACACACACAGCAGAGGGAGGGACACACACACACACACACAGCGAGGGAGGGACACACAAACACACACAAACCGCGAAGGAAGGACACACACAACGAGGGAAGGGACACACACACACACACACACACACACAGCGAGGGAGGGGAATACACACACACAGCGAGGGAGGGACACACACACAGCGAAGGGAGGGACACACACACACACACACAGAGTGAAGGAGGGGCACACACACACACACACACACAGAGCGAGGGAGGGACACACACACAGCGAGGGAGGGACACAGACAGAGCGAGGGAGGGACACACACACACACAGACACAGCGAGGGAGGGACACACACACACAGCGAGAGAGGCACGCACACACACACACACACACACACACACACACACACAGAGCGAGGGAGGGACACACACTGACACACACACAGCGAGGGAGGGACACACACACACACAGCGAGGGAGGGACACACACACAGACACACACACACAGTGAGGGAGGGACACACACACACAGCGAGGGAGGGACACACACACACACACACAGAGAGCGAGGGAGGGACACACACACACACACACACACACACACGCAGCGAGGGAGGGACACACACACACACATCGAGGGAGGGACACACACACACACACACACAGCGAGGGAGGGTCTCACACACACACACACACACACAGAGCGAGGGAGGGACACACACACACACACACACACACGCAGCGAGGGAGGGACACACACACACACATCGATGGAGGGACACACACACACACAGACAGCGAGGGAGGAACACACACACACACACACAGAGCGAGGGAGGGACACACACACACACACACACAGCGAGGGAGGGACACACACACACAGAGCGAGGGAGGGACAGACACACACAGCGAGGGAGGGTCACACACACACACCAAGAGGGAGGGACACACACTCACACACAGCGAGGGAGGGACACACACACACACACATAGCGAGGTAGGGACACACACACACACACAGGGAGGGAGGGACAAACACAGCGAGGGAGGGAAACACACACACGGCGAGGGAGGGACACACACACACACACACACAGCGAGGGATTGACACACAGACACACACGCACACACACAGCGAGGGAGGGACACACACACACACATCGAGGGAGGGACACACACACACACAGCGAGGGAGACACACACACACACACACACACACACACACAGCGAGGGCGGGACACACACACACACAGCAGAGGGAGGGACACACACACACACACACACACAGCGAGGGAGGGACACACACACACACACAAACAGCGAGGGAAGGACACACACAACGAGGGAAGGGACACACACACACACACACACAGCGAGGGAGGTGAACACACACACACAGCGAGGGAGGTACACACACACAGCGAAGGGAGGGACACACACACACACACACACAGAGTGTGGGAGGGGCACACACACACACACACACACAGAGCGAGGGAGGGACACACACACAGCGAGGGAGGGACACACACACAGCGAGGGAGGGACTCACACACACAGCGAAAGAGGCACGCACACACACACACACACACACACACACACGCATAGAGCGAGGGAGGGACACACACTCACACTCACAGCGAGGGAGGAACACACACACACACACACGGCGAGGGAGGGACACACACACACAGACACACAGCGAGGGAGGGACACACACACACACACACACACAGCGAGGGAAGGACACACACACACACACACACACACAGCGAGGGAGGGACACACATACACACACACACACTCAGCGAGAGAGGGACACAGACAAAAACACAGCGAGGGAGGGACACACACACACACACAGCGTGGGAGGTACACGCACAAAGAGTGAGGGAGGGGCACACACACACACACACACAGAGCGAGGGAGGGACACACACACACAGCGAGGGAGGGACACAGACAGAGCGAGGGAGGGACACACACACACACACACACACACACAGCGAGGGAGGGACACACACACACAGCGAGAGAGGCACGCACACACACACACACACAGAGCGAGGGAGGGACACACACTCACACTCACAGCGAGGGAGGAACACACACACACACACACACACGGCGAGGGAGGGACACACACACACACACACACAGCGAGCGTGGGACACACACAGCGAGGGAAGGACACACACTTACCCACACACACACAGCAAGGGAGGGACACACATACACACACACACAGCGAGGGAGGGACACAGACACAAACACAGCGAGGGAGGGACACACACACACACAGCGTGGGAGGGACACACACACAGACACACACACACACAGCGAGGGAGTGACACACACACACACACACACACAGAGCGAGGGAGGGAGACACACACACACACACACACACACACACAGCGAGGGAGGGACACACACACACACATCGAGGGAAGGACACACACACACACACAGCGAGGGAGGGACGCACACGCACAGAGCGAGGGAGGGACAGACACACACACAGCGAGGGAGGGTCACACACACACACCACGAGGGAGGGACACACACTCACACACAGCGAGGGAGGGACACACACACACACACACACACACACACATATAGCGAGGGAGGGACACACACACACACAGGGAGGGAGGGACAAACACAGCGAGGGAGGGATACACACACACGGCGAGGGAGGGACACACACACACACACAAACAGCGAGGGAGTGACACACACACACACACGCACACACACACAGCGAGGGAGGGACACACACACACACAGCGAGGGAGGGACACACACACACACTCACAGCGAGCGAGGGACACACACACACTCACAGCGAGGGAGGGACAAACACACACACTCACAGCGAGGGAGGGACACACACACACACAGCGAGGGAGGGACACACACACACACACAGAGTGAGGGAGTGGCACACACACACACACACACACACACACACACACAGAGTGACGGAGGGACACACACACAGCGAGGGAGGGACACAGACAGAGCGAGGGAGGGACACACACACACACACACACACACAGCGAGGGAGGGACACACACACACAGCGAGAGAGGCACGCACACACACACACACAGAGCGAGGGAGGGACACACACTCACACACACAGCGAGGGAGGAACACACACACACACACACAGGGCGAGGGAGGGACGCACACACACACACACACAGCGAGGGAGGGACACACACACACACACAGCGAGGGAGGGACGCACACACACACACACACAGCGAGGGAGGGACACACACACACACACA
>NC_092744.1:108874375-108876875 GCF_047496795.1 Chiloscyllium punctatum
ACACACACACCACGAGGGAGGGACAGACACACACACAGCGAGGCAGGGTCATACACACACACCACGAGGGAGGGACACACACTCACACACAGCGACGGATGGACACACACACACACACACACACACACACACACACACACATAGCGAGGGAAGGACACACACACAGGGAGGGAGGGACAAACACAGCGAGGGAGGGATACACACACACACAGCGAGGGAGTGACACACACACACGCACACACACAGCGAGGGAGGGACACACACACACACAGCGAGGGAGGGACACACACACAAACACACACACACACACACACACTCACACACATCGAGGGAGGGACATACACACACACACACACAGCAGAGCGAGGGACACACACACACACACACAGCAGAGGGAGGGACACACACACACAGCGAGGGACGGACACACACACACACACACACACACGCAGCGAGGGTGGGACACACACACACACACACACACACAAACAGCGAGGGAAGGACACACACAGCGAGGGAAGGGACGCACACACACACACACAGCGAGGGAGGGGAACACACACACAGCGAGGGAGGGGCGCGCGCGCACACACACACACACACACACACATACACAGAGCGAGGGAGGGACACACACATGCACTCACAGCGAGGGCGGGACACACACACACACACACACACACACACAGCGAGGCAGGGACACACACACACACACACACACAGCGAGGGAGGGACACATACAGCGAGGGAGGGAAACACACACACACACAGCGAGGGAGGGAGACACACACACACAGACACATACACACACACACACCCAGCGAGGGAGGGACACACACACACACACACACACAACGAGGGAGGGACACACACACACACACACACACAGCGAGGGAGACACACACACACACACACACACACACACACACACACACACACACACACAGAGGGAGGGACACACACAGCGAGGGAGGGATACACACACACACACAGAGCGAGGGAGGGACACACACACACACATACACAGAGCGAGGGAGGGACACACACACACACAGAGTGAGGGAAGGGCAGACACACACACATACACAGAGCGAGGGAGGGACACACACACAGCAAGGGAGGGACACAGACAGAGCGAGGGAGGGACACACACACACACACACACACACACACAGCGAGGGAGGGACACACACACACAGCGAGTGAGGCACGCACACACAAACACACACAAACACACACACAGAGCGAGGGAGGGACACACACTCACACTCACAGCGAGGGAGGAACACACACACACACGCACGGCGAGGGAGGGACACACACACACACACACACAGAGCGAGGGAGGGACACACACTCTCACACACACAGCGAGGGAGGGACACACACACACACACACAAACACAGCGAGGGAAGGACACACACACACACACACACACACACAGAGCGAGGGAGGGACACACACACACACACAGCGAGGGAGGGACACACACACACACACACAAACACAGCGAGGGAAGGACACACACACACACACACAGCGAGGGAGGGACACACACACAGACACACACACACACAGTGAGGGAGGGACACACACACACACAGCGAGGGAGGGACACACACACACACACACACAGAGCGAGGGAGTGACACACACACACACACACACACACACGCAGCGAGGGAGGGACACACACACATCGAGGGAGGGACACACACACACACACACACAGCGAGAGAGGGTCACACACACACACACACACACAGAGCGAGGGAGGGACACACACACGCAGCGAGGGAGGGACACACACACACACATCGAGGGAGGGACACACACACACACAGACAGCGAGGGAGGAACACACACACACACACACACAGAGCGAGGGAGGGACACACACACACACACACACACACAGCGAGGGAGGGACACACACACACAGAGCGAGGGAGGGACAGACACACACAGCGAGGGAGGGTCACACACACACACCACGAGGGAGGGACACACACTCACACAAAGCGAGGGAGGGACACACACAGACACACACACACACACACATACACTTAGCGAGGTAGGGACACACACACACACACAGGGAAGGAGGGACAAACACAGCGAGGGAGGGATACACACACACGGCGAGGGAGGGACACACACACACACAGACACACACAGCGAGGGATAGACACACAGACACACACGCACACACAATATGCGAGGGAGGGACACACACACACACATCGAGGGAGGGACACACACACACACAGCGAGGGAGCGACACACACACACACACACACACACAGCGAGGGAGGGACACACACACACACACAAACAGCGAGGGAAGGACACACACAACGAGGGAAGGGACACACACACACACACACAGCGAGGGAGGGGAGCACACACACACAGCGAGGGAGGGACACACACACAGCGAAGGGAGGGACACACACACACACACAGAGTGTGGGAGGGGCACACACACACACACACACA
>NC_092744.1:108884375-108896875 GCF_047496795.1 Chiloscyllium punctatum
AGCGAGGGAGGGACACACACAGCGAGGGAGGGACACACACACACAGCGAAAGAGGCACGCACACACACACACACGCACAGAGCGAGGGAGGGACACACACTCACACTCACAGCGAGTGAAGGACACACACACACACACACACACAGCGAGGGAGGGACACACATACACACACACACACACACAGCGAGAGAGGGACACAGACAAAAACACAGCGAGGGAGGGACACACACACACACACAGCGAGGGAGGGACACACACACACACACACACAGAGCGAGGGAGGGACACACACACACAGCGAGGGAGGGACACAGACAGAGCGAGGGAGGGACACACACACACACAGCGAGGGAGGGACACACACACACAGCGAGAGAGGCACGCACACACACACACACGCAGAGCGAGGGAGGGACACACACTCGCACTCACAGCGAGGGAGGAACACACACACACACGCACGGCGAGGGAGGGACACACACACACACACACACAGCGAGCGAGGAACACAGACAGCGAGGGAAGGACACACACACCCACACACACACAGCAAGGGAGGGACACACATACACACACACACAGCGAGGGAGGGACACAGACACAAAAACAGCGAGGGAGGGACACATACACACACACAGCGTGGGAGGGACACACACACAGACACACACACACGCAGCGAGGGAGTGACACACACACACACAGCGAGGGAGGGACACACAAACACACACACACAGAGCGTGGGAGGGAGACACACACACACACACACACACACACACACACAGCGAGGGAGGGACACACACACACACACAGCGAGGGAGGGACGCACACGCACAGAGCGAGGGAGGGACAGACACACACACAGCGAGGGAGGGTCACACACACACACCACGAGGGAGGGACACACACTCACACACAGCGAGGGAGGGACACACACACACACACACACACATAGCGAGGGAGGGACACACACACACACAGGGAGGGAGGGACAAACACAGCGAGGGAGGGATACACACACACGGCGAGGGAGGGACACACACACACACACACAAACAGCGAGGGAGTGACACACACACACACACACGCACACACACATAGCGAGGGAGGGACAAACACACACACTCACAGCGAGGGAGGGACACACACATTCACAGCGAGGGAGGCACACACACAAAGCGAGGGAGGGACACACACACACACACACACACTGCGAGGGAGGGACGCACACACACACACAGCGAGGGAGGGACACACACACACACACAGAGTGAGGGAGTGGCACACACACACACACACACACACACACACAGAGCGACGGAGGGACACACACACAGCGAGGGAGGGACACAGACAGAGCGAGGGAGGGACACACACACACACACACACACAGCGAGGGAGGGACACACACACACAGCGAGAGAGGCACGCACACACACACACACAGAGCGAGGGAGGGACACACACTCACACACACAGCGAGGGAGCAACACACACACACACACACAGGGCGAGGGAGGGACGCACACACACACACACACAGCGAGGGAGGGACACACACACACACACAGCGAGGGAGGGACGCACACACACACACACACAGCGAGGGAGGGACACACACACACACACAGAGAGGGAGGGACACAGACACAAACACAGCGAGGGAGGGACACACACACACACACACACAGCGAGGGAGGGACACACACACAGACACACACACACACAGCGAGGGAGGGTCACACACACACACAGCGAGGAAGGGACACACACACACACACACACACAGAGCGAGGGAGGGACACACACACACACACAGCGAGGGAAGGACACACACACACACAGGGAGGGAGGGACAAACACAGCGAGGGAGGGACACACACACACACACAGCGAGGGAGGGACACACACACACACACACACGCACTCACAGCGAGGGAGGGACACACACACACACACACACACAGCGAGGGAGGGACACACACACACACCACGAGGGAGGGACAGACACACACACAGCGACGGATGGACACACACACACACACACACACACACACACACATAGCGAGGGAAGGACACAGACACAGGGAGGTAGGGACAAACACAGCGAGGGAGGGATACACACACACACAGCGAGGGAGTGACACACACACACGCACACACACAGCGAGGGAGGGACACACACACACAGCGAGGGAGGGACACACACACAAACACACACACACACACACACACAATCACACACATCGAGGGAGGGACACATACACACACAGCAGAGCGAGGGACACACACACACACACACACAGCAGAGGGAGGGACACACACACACAGCGAGGGACGGACACACACACACACACACACACGCAGCGAGGGTGGGACACACACACACACACACACACACAAACAGCGAGGGAAGGACACACACAGCGAGGGAGGGGCGCGCGCACACACACACACACACACACACACACACACACACACAGAGCGAGGGAGGGACACACACATGCACTCACAGCGAGGGCGGGACACACACACACACACACACACACACAACGAGGCAGGGACACACACACACACACACACACACACAGCGAGGGAGGGACACATACAGCGAGGGAGGGAAACACACACACACACAGCGAGGGAGGGAGACACACACACACAGACACATACACACACACACACCCAGCGAGGGAGGGACACACACACACACACACACACAACGAGGGAGGGACACACACACACACACACACACAAAGAGTGAGGGAGGGACACACACAGCGAGGTGGGGCACACACATCCAGCGAGGGAGGGACACACACACACACACACACACACAGCGAGGGAGACACACACACACACACACACACACACACACACAGAGGGAGGGACACACACAGCGAGGGAGGGATACACACACACACACACAGAGCGAGGGAGGGACACACACACACACATACACAGAGCGAGGGAGGGACACACACACACACAGAGTGAGGGAAGGGCAGACACACACACATACACAGAGCGAGGGAGGGACACACACACAGCAAGGGAGGGACACAGACAGAGCGAGGGAGGGACACACACACACACACACACACAGCGAGGGAGGGACACACACACACAGCGAGTGAGGCACGCACACACAAACACACACACACACACACAGAGCGAGGGAGGGACACACACTCACACTCACAGCGAGGGAGGAACACACACACACACACACGGCGAGAGAGGGACACACACATACACACACACACAGCGAGGGAGGGACACAGACACAAACACAGCGAGGGAGGGACACACACACACACACACAGCGTGGGAGGGACACACACAGAGACACACACACATAGCGAGGGAGGGACACACACACACACAGCGAGGGAGGGACACACACACACACATAAAGAGCGAGGGAGGGAGACACACACACACACACACACACACACACAGCGAGGGAGGGACACATACAGCGAGGGAGGGAAACACACACACACACAGCGAGGGATGGAGACACACACACACAGACACATACACACACACACACCCAGCGAGGGAGGGACACACACACACACACACACACACAGCGTGGGAGGGACACACACACAGACACACACACACACAGCGAGGGAGGGACACACACACACACATCGAGGGAGGGACAAACACACACACACAGCGAGGGAGGGACGCACACACACAGAGCGAGGGAGGGACAAACACACACACAGCGAGGGAGGGTCACACACACACACCACGAGGGAGGGACACACACTCACACACAGCGAGGGAGGGACACACACACACACACACACACACACACATAGCGAGGGAGGGACACACACACACACACAGGGAGGGAGGGACAAACACAGCGAGGGAGGGATACACACACACGGCGAGGGAGGGACACACACACACACACACAAACAGCGAGGGAGTGACACACACACACACGCACACACACACAGCGAGGGAGGGACACACACACACACAGCGAGGGAGGGACACACACACACACTCACAGCGAGGGAGGGACACAAACACACTCACAGCGAGGGAGGGACAAACACACACACTCACAGCGAGGGAGGGACACACACACACAGCGAGCGAGACACACACACAAAGCGAGGGAGGGACGCACACACACACACAGCAAGGGAGGGACACACACACACACACACACAGTGAGGGAGTGGCACACACACACACACACACACAGAGCGAGGGAGGGACACACACACAGCGAGGGAGGCACACAGACAGAGCGAGGGAGGGACACACACACACACATAGCGAGGGAGGGACACACACACACAGCGAGAGAGGCACGCACACACACACACAGAGCGAGGGAGGGACACACACACAGACACACACACAGCGAGGGAGGGACACACACACACACAGCGAGGGAGGGACACACACACACACACACACACACAGCGAGGGAGGGACACACACACACACACAAAGAGCGAGGGAGGGAGACACACACACACACACAGCGAGGGAGGAACACACACACACACACACAGGGCGAGGGAGGGACACACACACAGACACACACACAGCGAGGGAGGGACACACACACACACACACACACAGCGAGGGAGGGACACACACACACACACACACACAGCGAGGGAGGGACACACACACACAGCGAGAGAGGCACGCACACACACACACAGAGCGAGGGAGGGACACACACACAGACACACACACAGCGAGGGAGGGACACACACACACACACAGCGAGGGAGGGACACACACACACACACACACACAGCGAGGGAGGGACACACACACACACACAAAGAGCGAGGGAGGGAGACACACACACACACACAGCGAGAGAGGCACGCACACACACACACACACACAGCGAGGGAGGGACACACACACAGACACACACACAGCGGGGGAGGGACACACACACACACACACACACAGCGAGGGAGGGACACACACACACACACACACAGCGAGGGAGGGACACACACACACACACAAAGAGCGAGGGAGGGACACACACACACACACAGAGGGAGGGACACAGACACAAACACAGCGAGGGAGGGACACACACACACACACACAGCGAGGGAGGGATACACACACAGACACACACACACACACAGCGAGGGAGGGTCACACACACACACACAGCGAGGAAGGGACACACACACACACACACACACACACACACACACAGAGCGAGGGAGGGACACACACACAGACACACACACAGCGAGGGAGGGACACACACACACACACACACACTCACACACATCGAGGGAGGGACACATACACACACTGCAGAGCGAGGGACACACACACACACACACAGCAGAGGGAGGGACACACACACACAGCGAGGGACGGACACACACACACACACACACACGCAGCGAGGGTGGGACACACACACACACACACACACAAACAGCGAGGGAAGGACACACACAGCGAGGGAGGGGCGCGCGCACACACACACACACACACACACACACACACACAGAGCGAGGGAGGGACACACACATGCACTCACAGCGAGGGCGGGACACACACACACACACACACACACACAACGAGGCAGGGACACACACACACACACACACACACACAGCGAGGGAGGGACACATACAGCGAGGGAGGGAAACACACACACACACAGCGAGGGAGGGAGACACACACACACAGACACATACACACACACACACCCAGCGAGGGAGGGACACACACACACACACACACACACAACGAGGGAGGGACACACACACACACACACACACACACACACACACACACACACAAAGAGTGAGGGAGGGACACACACAGCGAGGTGGGGCACACACATCCAGCGAGGGAGGGACACACACACACACACACACACAGCGAGGGAGACACACACACACACACACACACACACACACACACACACACACAGAGGGAGGGACACACACAGCGAGGGAGGGATACACACACACACACACAGAGCGAGGGAGGGACACACACACACACATACACAGAGCGAGGGAGGGACACACACACACACAGAGTGAGGGAAGGGCAGACACACACACATACACAGAGCGAGGGAGGGACACACACAGCAAGGGAGGGACACAGACAGAGCGAGGGAGGGACACACACACACACACACACACACAGCGAGGGAGGGACACACACACACAGCGAGTGAGGCACGCACACACAAACACACACACACACACACAGAGCGAGGGAGGGACACACACTCACACTCACAGCGAGGGAGGAACACACACACACACACACGGCGAGAGAGGGACACACACATACACACACACACAGCGAGGGAGGGACACAGACACAAACACAGCGAGGGAGGGACACACACACACACACACAGCGTGGGAGGGACACACACAGAGACACACACACACAGCGAGGGAGGGACACACACACACACAGCGAGGGAGGGACACACACACACACATAAAGAGCGAGGGAGGGACACACACACACACACACACACACACACACACACAGCGAGGGAGGGACACATACAGCGAGGGAGGGAAACACACACACACACAGCGAGGGATGGAGACACACACACACAGACACATACACACACACACACCCAGCGAGGGAGGGACACACACACACACACACACACACAGCGTGGGAGGGACACACACACAGACACACACACACACAGCGAGGGAGGGACACACACACACACATCGAGGGAGGGACAAACACACACACACAGCGAGGGAGGGACGCACACACACAGAGCGAGGGAGGGACAAACACACACACAGCGAGGGAGGGTCACACACACACACCACGAGGGAGGGACACACACTCACACACAGCGAGGGAGGGACACACACACACACACACACACACACACACACATAGCGAGGGAGGGACACACACACACACACAGGGAGGGAGGGACAAACACAGCGAGGGAGGGATACACACACACGGCGAGGGAGGGACACACACACACACACACAAACAGCGAGGGAGTGACACACACACACACACGCACACACACACAGCGAGGGAGGGACACACACACACACAGCGAGGGAGGGACACACACACACACTCACAGCGAGGGAGGGACACAAACACACTCACAGCGAGGGAGGGACAAACACACACACTCACAGCGAGGGAGGGACACACACACACAGCGAGCGAGACACACACACAAAGCGAGGGAGGGACGCACACACACACACAGCAAGGGAGGGACACACACACACACACACACAGTGAGGGAGTGGCACACACACACACACACACACAGAGCGAGGGAGGGACACACACACAGCGAGGGAGGCACACAGACAGAGCGAGGGAGGGACACACACACACACATAGCGAGGGAGGGACACACACACACAGCGAGAGAGGCACGCACACACACACACAGAGCGAGGGAGGGACACACACACAGACACACACACAGCGAGGGAGGGACACACACACACACAGCGAGGGAGGGACACACACACACACACACACACACAGCGAGGGAGGGACACACACACACACACAAAGAGCGAGGGAGGGAGACACACACACACACACAGCGAGGGAGGAACACACACACACACACACAGGGCGAGGGAGGGACACACACACAGACACACACACAGCGAGGGAGGGACACACACACACACACACACACAGCGAGGGAGGGACACACACACACACACACACACAGCGAGGGAGGGACACACACACACAGCGAGAGAGGCACGCACACACACACACAGAGCGAGGGAGGAACACACACACAGACACACACACAGCGAGGGAGGGACACACACACACACACAGCGAGGGAGGGACACACACACACACACACACACAGCGAGGGAGGGACACACACACACACACAAAGAGCGAGGGAGGGAGACACACACACACACACAGCGAGAGAGGCACGCACACACACACACACACACAGCGAGGGAGGGACACACACACAGACACACACACAGCGAGGGAGGGACACACACACACAGCGAGGGAGGGACACACACACACACACACACACAGCGAGGGAGGGACACACACACACACACAAAGAGCGAGGGAGGGACACACACACACACACAGAGGGAGGGACACAGACACAAACACAGCGAGGGAGGGACACACACACACACACACAGCGAGGGAGGGACACACACACAGACACACACACACACACAGCGAGGGAGGGTCACACACACACACACAGCGAGGAAGGGACACACACACACACACACACACACACACACACACAGAGCGAGGGAGGGACACACACACAGACACACACACAGCGAGGGAGGGACACACACACACACACACACACAGCGAGGGAGGGACACACACACACACACAGCGAGGGAGGGACACACACACACACACAAAGAGCGAGGGAGGGAGACACACACACACACACAGCGAGGGAGGAACACACACACACACACACAGGGCGAGGGAGGGACACACACTCACACAAACAGCGAGGGAGGGACACACACACAGACACACACACAGCGAGGGAGGGACACACACACACACACACACACAGCGAGGGAGGGACACACACACACACACACACACACACACACACAGCGAGGGAGGGACACACACACACACACAAAGAGCGAGGGAGGGAGACACACACACACACACAGCGAGAGAGGCACGCACACACACACACACACACAGCGAGGGAGGGACACACACACAGACACACACACAGCGAGGGAGGGACACACACACACACACACACACAGCGAGGGAGGGACACACACACACACACACACACAGCGAGGGAGGGACACACACACACACACACAAAGAGCGAGGGAGGGAGACACACACTCACACACAGCGAGGGAGGAACACACACACACACACACAGGGCGAGGGAGGGACACACACTCACACACACAGCGAGGGAGGAACACACACACATACACACAGGGCGAGGGAGGGACACACACACACACACAGCGAGGGAAGGACACACACACACACACACACACACAGCGAGGGAGGGACACACACACACACACACAGCGAGGGAGGGACACACACACACACACACAGAGGGAGGGACACAGACACAAACACAGCGAGGGAGGGACACACACACACACATACAGCGAGGGAGGGACACACACACAGACACACACACACACAGCGAGGGAGGGTCACACACACACACAGCGATGAAGGGACACACACACACACACACAGAGCGAGAGAGGGACACACACACACACACAGCGAGGGAGGGGAACACACACACACACAGCGAGGGTAAGACACACACACACACACACACACGCACTCACAGCGAGGGAGGGACACACACACACACACACACACACACACAGCGAGGGAGGGACACACACACACACACACACACACACACATCGAGGGAGGGACACACACACACACAGCGAGGGAGGGACACACACACACACCACGAGGGAGGGACAAACACACACACAGCGAGGCAGGGTCACACACACACACCACGAGGGAGGGACACACACTCACACACAGCGACGGATGGACACACACACACACCCACACACACACATAGCGAGGGAAGGACACACACAAACACAGGGAGGGAGGGACAAACACAGCGAGGGAGGGATACACACACACACACACACACAGCGAGGGAGTGACACACACACACGCACACACACACTGCGAGGGAGGGACACACACACAAACAGCGAGGCAGGGACACACACACACACACACACACACACACACACACACACACAGCGTGGGAGGGACACACACAGAGACACACACACACAGCGAGGGAGGGACACACACACACACAGCGAGGGAGGGACACACACACACACATAAAGAGCGAGGGAGGGAGACACACACACACACACACACACACACACAGCGAGGGAGGGACACATACAGCGAGGGAGGGAAACACACACACACACAGCGAGGGATGGAGACACACACACACAGACACATACACACACACACACCCAGCGAGGGAGGGACACACACACACACACACACACACAGCGTGGGAGGGACACACACACAGACACACACACACACAGCGAGGGAGGGACACACACACACACATCGAGGGAGGGACAAACACACACACACAGCGAGGGAGGGACGCACACACACAGAGCGAGGGAGGGACAAACACACACACAGCGAGGGAGGGTCACACACACACACCACGAGGGAGGGACACACACTCACACACAGCGAGGGAGGGACACACACACACACACACACACACACACACACATAGCGAGGGAGGGACACACACACACACACAGGGAGGGAGGGACAAACACAGCGAGGGAGGGATACACACACACGGCGAGGGAGGGACACACACACACACACACAAACAGCGAGGGAGTGACACACACACACACACGCACACACACACAGCGAGGGAGGGACACACACACACACAGCGAGGGAGGGACACACACACACACTCACAGCGAGGGAGGGACACAAACACACTCACAGCGAGGGAGGGACAAACACACACACTCACAGCGAGGGAGGGACACACACACACAGCGAGCGAGACACACACACAAAGCGAGGGAGGGACGCACACACACACACAGCAAGGGAGGGACACACACACACACACACACAGTGAGGGAGTGGCACACACACACACACACACACAGAGCGAGGGAGGGACACACACACACAGCGAGAGAGGCACGCACACACACACACAGAGCGAGGGAGGGACACACACACAGACACACACACAGCGAGGGAGGGACACACACACACACAGCGAGGGAGGGACACACACACACACACACACACACAGCGAGGGAGGGACACACACACACACACAAAGAGCGAGGGAGGGAGACACACACACACACACAGCGAGGGAGGAACACACACACACACACACAGGGCGAGGGAGGGACACACACACAGACACACACACAGCGAGGGAGGGACACACACACACACACACACACAGCGAGGGAGGGACACACACACACACACACACACAGCGAGGGAGGGACACACACACACAGCGAGAGAGGCACGCACACACACACACAGAGCGAGGGAGGAACACACACACAGACACACACACAGCGAGGGAGGGACACACACACACACACAGCGAGGGAGGGACACACACACACACACACACAGCGAGGGAGGGACACACACACACACACAAAGAGCGAGGGAGGGAGACACACACACACACACAGCGAGAGAGGCACGCACACACACACACACACACAGCGAGGGAGGGACACACACACAGACACACACACAGCGAGGGAGGGACACACACACACAGCGAGGGAGGGACACACACACACACACACACACAGCGAGGGAGGGACACACACACACACGCAAAGAGCGAGGGAGGGACACACACACACACACAGAGGGAGGGACACAGACACAAACACAGCGAGGGAGGGACACACACACACACACACAGCGAGGGAGGGACACACACACAGACACACACACACACACAGCGAGGGAGGGTCACACACACACACACAGCGAGGAAGGGACACACACACACACACACACACACACACACACACAGAGCGAGGGAGGGACACACACACAGACACACACACAGCGAGGGAGGGACACACACACACACACACACACAGCGAGGGAGGGACACACACACACACACACACACAGCGAGGGAGGGACACACACACACACACAAAGAGCGAGGGAGGGAGACACACACACACACACAGCGAGGGAGGAACACACACACACAGGGCGAGGGAGGGACACACACTCACACAAACAGCGAGGGAGGGACACACACACAGACACACACACAGCGAGGGAGGGACACACACACACACACACACACAGCGAGGGAGGGACACACACACACACACACACACACACACACACAGCGAGGGAGGGACACACACACACACACAAAGAGCGAGGGAGGGAGACACACACACACACACAGCGAGAGAGGCACGCACACACACACACACACAGCGAGGGAGGGACACACACACAGACACACACACAGCGAGGGAGGGACACACACACACACACACACACAGCGAGGGAGGGACACACACACACACACACACACAGCGAGGGAGGGACACACACACACACACACAAAGAGCGAGGGAGGGAGACACACACTCACACACAGCGAGGGAGGAACACACACACACACACACAGGGCGAGGGAGGGACACACACTCACACACACAGCGAGGGAGGAACACACACACATACACACAGGGCGAGGGAGGGACACACACACACACACAGCGAGGGAAGGACACACACACACACACACACACACACAGCGAGGGAGGGACACACACACACACACACAGCGAGGGAGGGACACACACACACACACACAGAGGGAGGGACACAGACACAAACACAGCGAGGGAGGG
>NC_092744.1:108904375-108906875 GCF_047496795.1 Chiloscyllium punctatum
GGGAGGGACACACACACAGACACACACACAGCGAGGGAGGGACACACACACACACACACACACACAGCGAGGGAGGGACACACACACACACACACACACAGCGAGGGAGGGACACACACACACACACAAAGAGCGAGGGAGGGAGACACACACACACACACAGCGAGGGAGGAACACACACACACACACAGGGCGAGGGAGGGACACACACTCACACAAACAGCGAGGGAGGGACACACACACAGACACACACACAGCGAGGGAGGGACACACACACACACACACACACAGCGAGGGAGGGACACACACACACACACACACACAGCGAGGGAGGGACACACACACACACACAAAGAGCGAGGGAGGGAGACACACACACACACACAGCGAGAGAGGCACGCACACACACACACACACACAGCGAGGGAGGGACACACACACAGCGAGGGAGGGACACACACACACACACACACACAGCGAGGGAGGGACACACACACACACACACACACACAGCGAGGGAGGGACACACACACACACACACAAAGAGCGAGGGAGGGAGACCACACACTCACACACAGCGAGGGAGGAACACACACACACACACACAGGGCGAGGGAGGGACACACACTCACACACACAGCGAGGGAGGAACACACACACATACACACAGGGCGAGGGAGGGACACACACACACACACAGCGAGGGAAGGACACACACACACACACACACACACAGCGAGGGAGGGACACACACACACACACACACAGCGAGGGAGGGACACACACACACACACACAGAGGGAGGGACACAGACACAAACACAGCGAGGGAGGGACACACACACACACACACAGCGAGGGAGGGACACACACACAGACACACACACACACAGCGAGGGAGGGTCACACACACACACAGCGATGAAGGGACACACACACACACACACAGAGCGAGAGAGGGACACACACACACACACACAGCGAGGGAGGGGAACACACACACACACAGCGAGGGAGGGACACACACACACACACACACACACACACACACGCACTCACAGCGAGGGAGGGACACACACACACACACACAGCGAGGGAGGGACACACACACACACACACACACACACACACATCGAGGGAGGGACACACACACACACAGCGAGGGAGGGACAAACAAACACACAGCGAGGCAGGGTCACACACACACACCACGAGGGAGGGACACACACTCACACACAGCGACGGATGGACACACACACACCCACACACACACATAGCGAGGGAAGGACACACACAAACACAGGGAGGGAGGGACAAACACAGCGAGGGAGGGATACACACACACACACACACACAGCGAGGGAGTGACACACACACACGCACACACACACTGCGAGGGAGGGACACACACACAAACAGCGAGGCAGGGACACACACACACACACACACACACACACACACATCGAGGGAGGGACGGACACACACACACACAGCAGAGGGAGGGACACACACACACACACAGCAGAGGGAGGGACACACACACACAGCGAGGGAGGGACACACACACACACACTCACGCAGCGAGGGTGGGACACACACACACACACACACACAAACAGCGAGGGAAGGACACACACAGCGAGGGATGGGACGCACACACACACACACAGCGAGGGAGGGGAACACACACACAGCGAGGGAGGGGCGCGCGCACACACACACACACACACACAGAGCGAGGGAGGGAAACACACATGCACTCACAGCGAGGGCGGGACACACACACACACACACAAACACACACACACAGCGTGGGAGGGACACACACACACACAGCGAGGGAGGGACACACACACACACTCACAGCGAGGGAGGGACACAAACACACTCACAGCGAGGGAGGGACAAACACACACACTCACAGCGAGGGAGGGACACACACACACAGCGAGCGAGACACACACACAAAGCGAGGGAGGGACACACACACACACACACAGTGCGAGGGATGGACACACACACACACACAGCGAGGGAGGGACGCACACACACACACAGCAAGGGAGGGACACACACACACACACACACAGTGAGGGAGTGGCACACACACACACACACACAGAGCGAGGGAGGGACACACACACAGCGAGGGAGGCACACAGACAGAGCGAGGGAGGGACACACACACACACATAGCGAGGGAGGGACACACACACACAGCGAGAGAGGCACGCACACACACACACAGAGCGAGGGAGGGACACACACACAGACACACACACAGCGAGGGAGGGACACACACACACACACACACAGCGAGGGAGGGACACACACACACACACACACAGCGAGGGAGGGAC
Organism: Chiloscyllium punctatum; assembly: GCF_047496795.1. Classification (NCBI taxonomy): domain Eukaryota; kingdom Metazoa; phylum Chordata; class Chondrichthyes; order Orectolobiformes; family Hemiscylliidae; genus Chiloscyllium; species Chiloscyllium punctatum. The sequence continues at coordinate 108,906,735 of NC_092744.1, forward strand.
ACACACACACACACAAAGAGCGAGGGAGGGAGACACACACACACACACAGCGAGGAAGGAACACACACACACACACAGGGCGAGGGAGGGACACACACTCACACACACAGCGAGGGAGGGACACACACACAGACACACACA
>NC_092744.1:108919375-108921875 GCF_047496795.1 Chiloscyllium punctatum
TACACAGACAGAGCGAGGGAGGGACATACACACACACACACACACAGCGAGGGAGGGACTCACACACACACTCACATACAGCAGAGGGAGGGACACACACACACAGCGAGGGAGGGATACACATGCACACACACACACACACAGCAGAGGGAGGGACACACACACACAGCGAGGGAGGGACACACACACAGCGAGGGAGGGACACACACACACACACAGCGAGGGAGGGACACACACACAGCGAGGGAGGAACACACACACACAGACACAGCGATGGAGGGACACACACACACACACACAGAGCGAGGGAGGTATTCACATACAGACACACACAGCGAGGGAGGGACAGACACACACACACACACACACACACACAGCGATGGAGGGACACACACACACACACACACACAGCGAGGGAGGCACACAGACACAAACACAGCGAGGGAGGGACACACACACGCACACACAGCGAGGGAGGACACACACACAGACACACACACACACAGCGAGGGAGGGACACACACACACACACAGCGTGGGAGGGACACACACTCACACAGAGCGAGGGAGGGACACACACACACACACACAGCGAGGGAGGGACATACACACACACAGCGAGGGAGGGACACACACACACACACAGCGAGGGAGGACACACACACAGACACACACACACACACACAACGAGGGAGGGACACACACTCACACACAGCGAGGGAGGGACACACACACACACACACACACACACACACACACACACACACACACACACACAGCGAGGGAGGGACACACACACACACACAGCGAGGGAGGGACACACACATACACACATAGCGACGGAGGGACACACACACACACACACACACAGCGAGGGAGGGAAACACACACACAGCAGAGGGAGGGACACACACTCACACACACAGCGAGGGAGGGACACACACACACACACACACAAACAGCGAGGGAAGGACACACACAGCGAGGGAAGGGACGCACACACACACAGCGAGGGAGGGGAACACACACACAGCGAGGGAGGGACACACACACAGCGAAGGGAGGGACACACTCACACACACACACACAGCGAGGGAGGGACACACACACACACACACAGCGAGGTAGGGACACACACACACAGCGAGGGAGTGGCGCGCGCACACACACCCACACACACACACACACAGCGTGGCAGTGACACACACACACACACACAGCGAGGGAGGGACACATACAGCGAGGGAGGGACACACACACACACACAGCGAGGGAGGGAGACACACACACACAGACACATACACACACACACACACACAGCGAGGGAGGGACAGACAGACAGACACACACACACACACAACGAGGGAGGGACACACACACACACACACACACACAGAGTGAGGGAGGGACACACACAGCGAGGGGGGCACACACATCCAGCGAGGGAGGGACACGCCCACACACACATACACAGCGAGGGAGACACACACACACACACACACACACACAGAGGGAGGGACACACACAGCGAGGGAGGGATACACACACAAACACACACAGCGAGGGAGGGACACACACATACACACAGCGAGGGAGGGACACACACATACACAGCGAGGGAGGGATACACACATACACACAGCGAGGCAGGGACACACACACACACGCACACACACAGAGCGAGGGAGGGACACACACAGCGAGGGTTTGGACACACACAGCGAGGGAGGCACACACACATCCAGCGAGAAGGGACACACACACACACACACACACAGAGCGAGGGAGGGACACACACACACACACACACAGCGAGGGAGGGACACACACGCACACACACAGCGACGGAGGGACACACACACACACAGAGTGAGGGAAGGGCAGACACACACACATACAGAGAGCGAGGGAGGGACACACACACAGCGAGGGAGGGACATAGACAGAGCAAGGGAGGGACATACACACACACACACAGCGAGGGAGGGACTCACAGCGAGGGAGGGACACACACACACAGCGAGGGAGGCACGCACAAACACACACACACAAACACACACACACACAGAGCGAGGGAGGGACACACACTCACACACACAGCGAGGGAGGTACACAAACACACACACGTTGCGATGGAGGGACACAAACACGCACACACAAACAGAGCGAGGGTGGGACACACACACACACACACACACACACAGCGAGGGAGTGACACACACACACACACAAACACACACATAGCGAGGGAGGGACACACACACACATATACACACACACACAGCGCGGGAGGGACAAACACAGCAAGGAGGGATACACACCCGGCGAGGGAGGGACATACACACACACACACAGAGTGAGGGAGGGACACACACACAGAGACACAGCGATGGAGGGACACACACACACACACAGCGAGGGAGGGACACACAGACAGACACACACAGACACACACACACACCGAGGGAGGGACACACAGACACACACAGCGAGGGAGGGA